>NC_067483.1:93363783-93663783 GCF_947179515.1 Apodemus sylvaticus
TGAATGAAGCAGAGATAGTGAAGAGTGTTGCCAGTGCTTTGGATAAATTAGAACTAAAGGAGATTGGAATTGTGAAAGATAGTGGAATGGGAAATGTACCCCTTGGGCCACCATAACTCCATGAGCTCAGGACATGAAGCTATGTCCCCTCCCAGGCTAGCACAGAGTCAGATCTTACAGTGTTGTTTAAAGTCCACCAAGGGGTTTGGGTTCCCTGCTTTACCTCTATCACTGGGTCATATTTTCATGATTTAATACCCAGACAAACAATTTCAAAATATAATAATAAACCTAGGGAGGGAGCCTGAGACACTGGGAAGACTGTAATTATGCAGAATCTGGAAGGATTAGGACATTTGAGTTTGCTTAGTGTTATGGTTAATTGCTGGTTAGTCAGAGAAGCATTCTTATTTCAACACTTTTGAATAATACTCACATAATGCCCTTAGCAAAGTCTATGTAGTAAACAGAACACAGACTCTCTTTGATGTCTGAGAGGTTTTTCTTAGAGCCTTTAGGTCAATACTGCAAAGCACAGGTTTTTTACATAAGTATTAGATGGCAAGATGTCTCAGGGATCCGCCATTGCCTGAACTGGCCGCTGTATTCTTTTGACTAGTTTAGATAAATCTTTCATCTCAGGTTAATGTTTTTTGATTGCCTTACCTTGAGTATCCCACACTCTAAATTAAGTGTGGGATACTTTTATGTCTGAAAACTGCATGTAAGAAATAGGAACTTTAGTGAAATATCATTCCCAAATTATTCTCTTTGTTCAGCCAAAACTTTTCAACATACCTACTTTCTGCTTGTATTTTCATAGCTTCCCATGAAATCCTTATATCCTAATAATTTAATAATTTAAGCTCCTGTAAGCATCACTACTTAGACTAACAGAACATCTATGACTTAGAAAAGCACACAGAGGGTAAAGAGCCTTTAGATTTTTCTAATATATTCTCTTCATGTTTCTTCAGTCTTTAAAGCCCAAGGTATGCATTTTTAAAAATCATATTCTGTTTGTTTATATGACCCACATTATCCTAACTTTATAGTATTTAAGTTAGATTTTCATGGTGGACTGAATACATGTATTTACTTATGATGTTGTAGAAAACTTTCAGAATGACTGGAAAAGCTAAATACGTGCATCAGAAACTAACTCTTACCCTCTTTTTTTCTCAATTTATTTTATTTTATTTTATAGTTTTGAAACAGGGTCTCATTTAGCTGAGGGTGGCCTTGAACTCGCTCTGAGGATGGGAGTGAACATGAGCTCCCAGTCCTTCTATCACAACTTCCTAAGTCCTAGGATTGCAAGTGTGTACTCCTCCTCCTCCTCTTCCTCCTCCTCCTCCTCCTCCTCCTCCTACTACTACTACTACTACTACTACTACTGTAGCAGCAGCAGCAAAAAAACAAAAATAGAAACAAAACGAAACAAAACAAAACAAAACAACAACAACAACAACTGTCCAGGGTAGGCCAACTGGGGGCAAACAAAATTAAGCAAATAGAATTAATGTTGTCAATTTGCATTTGGCTAAATGTTGGCATCTTAATTGGCTTAAATCCCTTTTTGGGCTTACCCTGTACTCTGTATGGAGTTCTCAACTACTTTACAACTTAAGGAACTTTTCTGATAGTTCTGAGTTCTGGTAGAAGACAGAAGACCAAGAGCTTCAATGCACATGCACAGGAGAGAGAGAGAGAGAGAGAGAGAGAGAGAGAGAGAGAGAGAGAGAGAGAGAGAGAGGATGTTCATTACATATGCACAGCAGAGAAAAGGGCTTTTTAAAAAATTAACGATTCCTTAAGCTCCAAAGTCTCAGAGAGATCCACAGTGGTGCAAGGGATGCTGTGTACTCTCAAGCCAGCATCACAGCCGAGACACTGAGATGACAAAGTTCCAATATGATCTTTTATGGGTGGCTAATTAGTCCTGAGGACTTTTGACTGAGTGAAGCATTCTCTTTAGCCTCTTAGACAAACAAACTTGTGTATTTCTCCAGAAGGCAGTATCTGTTTTTTCCAAGGTTGTTCAGTATACAATCCAAGTAAGAAGTATAGAAACAGGACATGCCCAAGTAGAACTGTTTCCCTACAATGTCATAATTCTGTAAGAATGTGCATATGCTGTGCATGTGTATGTGTGTGTACATGTGTGTGTGTGTGAGTGTGTGTGTGTATACATTCACATGTTTGTGGGAACACCTGTGTATGCAGGTACACATGGACATGGTGCTGTGTATGTGGAAGCCAGAGTATGTGGAAACAAGGAGTTTCTTCCTCCTTACTCTCTACCTTCTACACTGGGGAAAGGTACCTCACTTGAACACAGAGATGTTTGACTTGGCTAGTCTTCCTAGCTGGCTTACTCTAGGGATCACAAGTCAGCTTCCACACCTTCTGGCTGTACGTGGATGCTGAAGTTCTGAGCTCTAACCATCATCCTCGTGTGGCAAATGCTTTATCCACTGATCTGTCATCCAAGCTCCTCTGTAGTAATTATTTAAATGCAAGTTATTTCACTTTTAAGTAATTTAGACTCATAGTTTTTTTCTATAGCCTATAGTTTATGTGTTATTTCAAACATTGTTCAGGTTTCTGGTTCCAAGACTTTACTTTTTGTTCTTCTCAAGTCTCCAGTCTCCAAAACAATGTGATTTTTGTGCCAAACAACGTGACTTCTGAAAATGATGGATCCCATCTGTGATGGAGGTCCTTTAGGATTATAATGGAGCTGAGAAGTTCTGTAGTCCTGTGATGTTGGACCAATCTTTCTTTATTTGTTTTATTGATGCAGACTTATTGTACATACTGGTGAGCTTCCTATGGTCATTTTTATACAAGTCTATCATCTATTTTGACTGTATTTCTCCTCCCCCCTCCTTCTTCCATCCACGCAATCATTATCTGCTCCCCAATCAGTCTCAATTCAGCTTTCATACCCTGTGGGCAAACATGTGATGTATCTGTGCAATATCTGAATCAGCAAATGAGAGAAAATGTGTATTTTTCTTTTTGAGTTTGAATAACTTCCCATACTATGATGTTCATCTCTTTTCCTGTGGCTCTGCCCATTCCTCACAGGTGAGCTCACGTAGGTGTGAATACGCCTACCACGCTGACAGCTGCTTTAGACTCTTACCTACGCAATTATGGCACAACCTAGTACTGGATAGTAATAAACAAATGTTACTAACCTTTAGATATACTCCAGGAAAGTTTGTGTCACTATTTTAGAATTCAGTTTTTCTACTTCGCATGGTGTGTGTGTGTGTGTGTGTGTGTGAGTGTGTGTGTGAGTGTGTGTGTGGTGTGCTGTGTGGTGTGGGTACTTACATAGGTGTGTGTACACACTGAGGTCATAGCAGACCTGCAGAGTCTCTTCTTCCATCCCTCTCTGCCTTTTGTGTTGGAAGAGGGTTTCTCAATGAACTGGAAGCTTGGTATTTCTGCTAGGCTGGTTGGCTGAGAAACTCTTAGGATGTGCTCAACTCTGCCCTTCCAAGCTGGTGTTACAGGCATATGTGATCATGCTTGGCTCTTTACACGGACATTGAAGATCTGAACTCAATTCTTTATACTTGCACAGCAAATGTTCTTACCCACTGAGACGTTTACCAAGCTCCTTCTATCTCTTGTATAAAGTAAATTAATTTACTATAAAAATGCTGTGATACTACAGGATCCTACATCCCATGTCGAATGGACATTGTGATTACATCACTTTTCTTTTATGCTTGATTGGCCTATGGTGTGTGTGTGTGTGTGTGTGTTTGTAGTCCTAGTCCTAGGAACAATGGCATATAGTGTATCCTATATTATTCAGGCTTGTGCAAGTACACAGAACAAAATGGGACTGCCCTGCTGATGTCACTCAACCTTAATTACATCATCACAGGTCCCAACACAGTACAGAGTGGGTAGGCTTTGATGTATACATTGTAAGGGGAATCACACAATCCTTAGTATTTGCCTTGTGTTTTTACACAGAAGGGGTAGCAGCCTGCTGCTCATGGCCTCCCTTCTCCTGCAGGGGAAGCAGGCAGGGATCCCTCCTGCGGTTTCATGCTGGCATGTGGATTGTTAAACAGGAAGAGACCAAAGACATCGGGGCACCCAACAGAGATCCTCTTGGCTGGGCAGTTATTTCTTAAATACGAATGGACAATTAGGCCTTGCTAAGTATATACAAAAAGGAGTATGATTATTTCCTTAAATAGAGAAAACAGAAAGCATATTTGCAGAGGATCTAGGAACTAATTTAGAAAACAAACATTATAAAAATAGAATCTAATTTGAGTAATTTGAAATTGTATTTAATGTACAAATTAAGTGTAAGTTGTTATTGTCATTTATTATTATTATTATTAATTTTACTATTATTATTATTTTATGTCAGAGAATAAGAAAGAACTCTGCTTCAGGCTTTTTACATAGGTTCTGGGGATTGAACTCGGGTCATCAGCCTTAGCAGCAATCACTTTTATCTGCTCAGCCGTCTCCTCAGCCCCCTCTGCAACCCAGGCTAGCTTTGAACTCTTGAGCATCCTGCCTCAGTCTCCAGAGTGCTGGGAGTCTCATCATTCCCAATTCCCCAAGGAATTTTAAGACTCACAATAAAGACCACTATGAGGGATATATGTTATTGGTATGGGGCTAGACAAACAGAAAAATGGGAGAGAGTTGAGCCCAGAAAGTTCCACGTGAATGCATGGAGTAGACTCACCACAGAGATAGTGATAAAATTCACCAGAAAGAGTGCTCAATAGAAGATGCAAATAAAATGGAATAATAATACATGATAAAATGAACCTATGCTACCTACAGTGAGCTCATATCGTTGCACAGAAATCAACTTGTGCTAGATGGTAAACCTAAATATGAAATACAAAAAAAAAAATCCAAAGATTTTAAATTAAAAGAAAGCAATGAATATATTCAGAATCAAACATAGGGAAAGATTTCTTTCTCTGATTTTAAATCATATTTCCTTTTTTGGGACTGGGAATTGAACTTGGCACCACAATTGTGCTAGTCACATGGCCTACCACTTAGCTACACAGTTGGTCCCCACATATTTTTCAATAGGCATTAATCACAAATTAAGAGATTCAGAATGTGGCTATCTGTAAACCTAAAAAAGTTTCTACATAAAAATTGCCTTAAAAGAGGGCAAACAAGCCACAGAATGCAATAAAAATCACTCATTTCATTTACTCATTCCTAAAATATAATGGGAAAATAAATGTAATGCAATTTTCAATGCCTAAAACATCATAGGAAATGTTTCTAAAAGAGGCTATCCAAAGTTCCATGCACATGTGAAAAATGGCTGACCATCATTACTCATCGGAAAAATGCAAATTGAAGCTGTAATAAGACACCACATACACCCACTAGAATGGCTAATTTCAGAAACACACTCTGGTGAGGCTCCTGTATGAGAAACAAGGTGATTCTCATACAGGAGAGTGCACAGTGGTGCAGACAACAGGAGGAAGAGTGCCAGTCTATTATGAATTCAAACACGATGACCCCACAGTTCCATCTTTGCATCCTAGACATGCCAGCAAGAATGAACAGGCATGCACAGGATACTCAGTCCTCATCTTTGACTAACTTCTAATGGAAACCATCCAGATGTCCACTAATACGGGCTCTCAAAAAGTAGTTGAGGGGCATAGAATATCCTATATCAGTTTAAAGAATAATGAAAACTGATGTTTTAAATCATATCCTCAGACATCATATTGAGTGAAAGAAACCAAACAAACCAAAGAGCACAGGACTGTGTGGCCCCACCCACAGAAAGGTTTGCTGCATGGCCCCACTTACAGGAAGGATTGTTACAGAAGGAACTGGACAACTTCTTTATGTGTGTGAGGTGTGAGGGATTGATGATGGCTATGTGAGTGTTCTATATAGCAACAAAATAGAAGAACATCAGAAAGCCAATTTATCTGGTCCCAAACTCAACTAAATGTACTGTTGTGTATTACTTGATACATGCAGATTTTACCAACCTATATTTACTATGCTAGAAATTGTAGTTATATAATTTGAAAACATATTTATTCATTTTGAAATAATAGTGCTTATCATATATTTATGAAAAATGGGACTGAGAAAGTGAAGAGAAAGGATTATTTTCTAAGATGTCAACAAGTTTTGAAAATATTCAAATAAAAGATTTTCTTTTATTATTATGATTTTCTTCTACTATAAATTCAAAATCAACAATAAAATCCAAAGAAGCTATTGAGTATTTAAGATAAATAAATCTCCATAAAATATGGAAAGGGACAACAGTCAGATTCATGTTCTTATAAGTTATGGTCTGTTACTAGAAAATTGTACAAGGATCATTCAAGTTTCTAAATTGGCCCAAGTGCTGAGCTAGGATGTAACTGAGGGGTAGATCCTGTGTCAAGAATGTATAAGGACCTGGTTTGAGCCTTGGTCTACACTACACTACATAAACAACAAACAACAAATCAAGCATCAAATGAAATGAAACAAACGTGTGTCAATAGACATGAAAAAAGGCAAGAATGTTTGCAAGCAAGTGGAGGACAGCTGTGCCTGGAGGTGGAGAAGGACAGCTGTGCCTGCAGGTGAAGAGGGGCAGCTGTGCCTGCAGGTGGAGAGGGGCAGCTGTTCCTGCAGGTGAAGAGGGGCAGCTGTGCCTGCAGGTGGAGAGGGGCAGCTGTGCCTGCAGGTGGAGAAGGACAGCTGTGCCTGCAGGAGAGAATGGCAGCTGTGCCTGCAGGTGGAGAGGGGCAGCTGTTCCTGCAGGTGGAGAGGGGCAGCTGTGCCTGCAGGTGGAGAGGGGCAGCTGTTCCTGCAGGTGGAGAGGGGCAGCTGTGCCTGCAGGTGGAGAGGGACAGCTGTGCCTGTAGATGGAGAAGAACAGCTGTGCCTGCAGGAGAGAAGGGCAGCTGTGCCTGCAGGTGGAGAAGGGCAGCTGTGCCTGCAGGTGGAGAAGAACAGCTGTGCCTGCAGGTTGAGAAGGGCAGCTGTGCCTGCAGGTGGAGAAGGGCAGATGTGCCTGCAGGTGGAGAGGGGCAGCTGTGCCTGCAGGTGGAGAGGAGCAGCTGTGCCTGCAGATGGAGAGGGGCAGCTGTGCCTGCAGGTGGAGAAGAACAGCTGTGCCTGCAGGTGGAGAGGAGCAGCTGTGCCTGCAGGTGGAGAAGGGCAGATGTGCCTGCAGGTGGAGAGGGGCAGATGTGCCTGCAGGTGGAGAGGAGCAGCTGTGCCTGCAGATGGAGAGGGGCAGCTGTGCCTGCAGGTGGAGAAGAACAGCTGTGCCTGCAGGTGGAGAGGAGCAGCTGTGCCTGCAGGTGGAGAAGGACAGCTGTGCCTACAGGTGGAGAAGGGCAGCTGTGCCTGCAGGTGGACAGGGGCAGCTGTGCCTGCAGGTGGAGAGGAGCAGCTGTGCCTGCAGGTTGAGAAGGACAACTGTGCCTGCAGGTGGAGAAGGGCAGCTGTGCCTGTAGGTGGAGAGGCAAGACAGCTGTGCCATTAGGTCAAGAAGGGAAGCATTTGCTTTAGTCATGCTTCAGCTGAAGGTGGAGAAGCAACAAGAACAGAAGACAGGATGCTGGGAACAGTGGATCCAACATAGAGTCAAAGAGCCACATGTGACTCCATAAAGGAGACCCTGAGAGAGAATAATTCAATTAGAGAAGGACCATACAAGGAAGATTGTTCCTTGATGGAGAAAAAGAAAATAAAATTTAAAAAAAGGAAAGGAAAGAAATGAACTTTCATGTGAGGGAAGCCATACAGGAACAGGGGGATATAGGGTGATCAGAAAAGCCATGGAAAGAGAAATCTGTTGTTGATGACAGGAATAAAAAATGAAGAGTCCAGATGCAAACCTATAAGATATTCTGTTTGTCCCAGCTGCAGGCTGAGCTTTTCTTTGAGTAAGTAGTGTAGGGTCTACTTTAAGCAAGCCTGGAAGTATAAGAGAAGATTTCCTCTCTAGCTGTTCAAATCTTAGACTCACAGCGATCAGTCTTCCAGAGACAGAACTGATAACGAACAGTGAGCAAGAAAACTCTACTTACCGCTGTAGAGAAGGATGTGAACTTCTCAATATTGACGTTTCAAAACTCAAAGCATACTTTACAGGTGGGGTGAGAGGAGGGCTGGGAAGGAGGATGAGGAGACTAAAACCCTTCAAAGATGAAGGCCGAGAGACCAGGACAGATGGGAAAATTATATACTTTGGCTCTTAAAATTCTAGAAAAGTGTTGAACATTTTCACTAGGCAGAAATGGTAGAAATTTGAGCAGACATGTTTAATTCGATTAAAAAAATCAGACAATGCATGAATGCATTGAAACTTTGTACCATGGCCTGCCATTTTGTGCAAGTTTTATGTTTTCACATATTTAGGAAAACAGAGCTGAGACTGGGGTTAAGCTCAGTGATTAGAACACTTACCTGGTTTGTATAAGCCTTCAGTTTTGCTCCCTAGTGCAACTGAAGAAAGATAAAGGCACAGTTGCCAAATACATGAATCATTGAATAAATAGAAAAACAGTTGGGCGAAGACATGTGAGTTACAGTGTGTAAAACCAGAAGAGTAGACAACAAAATGTTTTCAGATGATAGCCTCCTTATGCGAACTGAGCATGTGACTCGTAAGGACAGAAGAAGAGGACAAGGGCATTGACTGCATAAAGGTGAATAAAGGTATTCACAATGATTCTGACAGCTACATTGTGATCAGAAGCTCTCAAGAGAAGAAAAAGTGTAGAATCTGATAGGAGAAAGGGGTAACTGCTCCCCCCACCCACTCCTGAGAGCAGTTTTAAAGCATCGTCTGTGGCATGCTCTACCACGGGCATGTTTAAGTTACTTGGGCCATTAAACATTATTTTAAAAGCTAACACAAGTCAGGTTTGCATTCCTAACAACCAAAAGGTTTCTAAGATAAGACAAAACACATTGAGAACATTTATCAAACAAATAACACTATAGAGGATTTGCTCAGATTTCATAGGCTTCTTAACAAACATCTTCACAGATATTCCCTTAATGTTTACGGCCCCCTTGTAAGGGAGTTTATTGTTACCATGTGTTATACAGAAAATTGAACAAAATGGTTAAATGACGTGCTCAAAGTCCCCTGGTTATAAATGATCCATTCTCTTGCTTTTAACTGTTGTGTGGTTCTAAAGCCTGACATTGCAGGTGTAGATCAAAGAGCTGGTAGAATATTCTAGAAATAGCATCTCACATATGTGGAGCTGTAATAAGGGCAGAGGTGGCCTGGCATTTCAGTGGAGAAAAGAGGGATTATTCAATAAAAGGAGCTGGAAAAATTGGTTGTCTATTTGGAAAAAAATGAATCTGGATCCCACCCTTACACCATACCCAAAATCAACTCCAGATGGATTAGGTACTTAAATGTCAGAGGCAAACTTTAAAACACCGAGGAGAAAAATATAGGTGGGTATCTTTCCGAAGCTGGGGAGGGAAAGGATTTGTTAAAACAGGCACGACATGTACAAGCCGTAAAAGAAAAGATCTGTGACGCTGACTTTGTTAAAGCTAAAAAATTCTGTATAAAACGAGTCCTCAAAGAAGGGGGAAAAAGCCATTTGTAATATAACACTGGCCAAGGTTTACTACCAAGGATATGTGAAGAATTTTATAAAATGCTGAGAAAGCATTATGCAGCTTACACAAAGAGGGAAAGAGAGAGGGAAGACAGAGGAGAGGGAAAGAGAGAGATGATAGATAGAGGTAGGTAGAAAACATATAGATGGAAACATATAGACCAACAGACAGACAGACAGACAGACAGACAGATGACATTCACAGAACCATGCAGACAGATGGAAAAACAGCGATGACATTCAGAGAACTGTGCACAGCCTTATAAACCTTCTGCTTTGGCAGAACATACTTGGATATCATTTTATACTCAATTTCTTAACAAGAGCTATATGTTTAAATTACACTTAAAGCAGGAGCATTTCCACCAGAAAATTTTCATATACTGCTGGTATAAACCGGCGAGCCATGTGGGAAACAACTTGACATAATCTTTTTAATAACACACCCTGCAGCCTGACAATTTCCTAGATGCACAGACAAAAGGAAATTCGCAATTTGGGGCACTGAGGTACATTTAAAAAGGTCCACATCGGGCCCCAGGGAGACAGGTCAGTCTGTAAAGTGCTTGTTTTGCAAGTACAATGACCCGAGTTTAATCTCTAGAACCCAAATTTGAAATGCCTGTGTGGTGGTGTCTGCTTGGGATCCCAATGCTGGGGACTCGGACGAGGAAACCCTGGGGACTGCTGTGCAGGCATCACGGCTTACTAGGCAAGTTCCAGGCCAGGGAGGGCCCAATTAACAGGATGAGCATGTCCTTAGGAATAACATCGACAGATTGTCTTCTGTCCCCTTAACACACACCCACATGTGTGCACTTGTATACTCTGAAACACACACTCACACACACACACTCGCACTATGTTTATAGTAGCACTTCACTACAAAAACAGGTAGCAATATCTCTCAGCAGGAAAATAGATACAGAATTGTACATGCAGGGGTATATTACCACTGCATAAGGAATCATAACTACATAGCATAACATGGCTCTGAATGGCAGCAAATTCTGAGGTGAGCATCACATGATGTTTTTAGTGACATCCACAGCCTGCTAAAGTGGCACAGGGATAGTTGTGATTGCTGCTGTCCATATGTCACACTTATTTTTAAAATCAGAAAGAAAAGAACACAGTGCAAAATTCAGCCTGTGTGGATCACATGGTGGCAATGAGATGGGAGAGACTCGTGCGTGTGAGCATCGTGCGTGTGTGAGCATCATCGTGCGTGTGTGAGCATCATCGAGCATGTGTGAGCATCCGTTTCACCTTGGTTCTGATTCTTGGACTGGGCATGACTTTTATTATCCACAAGAGTGAACAAAAAGGAGTAGTCAAAGAAAGTCACACACGGCCGGCATTATCAAAAATCTCGTGTTCTTCTCTTTACAATGGAACTGAGAACAGTACGTTCAGCTTGGGCTGCAGGGAGAATTAAAATGTAGAACATGTCTGGCATGTAGCAAGTTTAATATGCGTGGTTGCGAAAGGTGCAGTGGGGGAAGGGATAATAAAGGAAAAAGAAAAATGGTGAATAAGATGATTTTATACTCGAAGTCCATTGCTAAGTCATTAGTTCAGGGTTGAAAGGTATCCAAGCATGTAGACAAGGGTGGGCCTAATCAGAGAAAATTCTCCAGGAGGTAAGATTTGGAAGAATTTGAAAAAAAGTGTAATAATATTGTTAAGATATAAATATTCCACCAGATCGCTTGGGTGGGGGGGAAGGTTCCAGTGTCGATTTTCAGAGTAGGTCTCAGGCGCCATGATAATAGGAGATGACATTTGTTGGATTTTCCTCTCTAGAGTTGTGGAAGAATCCTATAAACGCCTCTATAAATATCCAGCAGAGGCCGAAAGGTTTCCTGTAACTTCAAGCCTCCGGCCAGTAACCTCTGTGGATAGTATGAGTGGCGGCTGAATCAGCTGTGGGGCAGACTCGGCCTGTGGACGCCTGCCCTCCCCCAGTGTGGTGGCACTGGGCATGAGGGTCTAGGATTCTTCTCCTACCAGTCTCCAGTCCCAGTAATTGAAGAGCCAATAATCATAGAGCACACCACAGAAACCTTAGAGTTCCAGAGCCTCTGACGGAAGCTCAACCTCCTGTCAAAAGGAGGCCATTTAGTCACTAAAATAAAAGAACGTCAGCCAAACATCAGACTCAGTTGTCCACACCTGGGCAGGGACCAGGCCACAAAGCCCTTCCATGGGGGCAACTATAGTAACAGTACTTTGAAAAGCCACAATGATACACACGATGGCAGGAGCCGTGCTTTCCTGAACGCAGACTGGGAGGGAGTAGATGTGTGGTAGTGGGTACACTGATTTCTTCATGGAGTCTGGACCTCTTACCGAAGCAGAATATTGTACTCCCTTTGCTTTCTGGGTCCTCACGTTGTTGATAATCATTTTCATTCTCACTATTTTCTCCCAGTCTAAAAGCATCCTGGCTGCCTTTGAGGAAGACCAAGGATGATGAGAAGGACTTAGGTTAGAGTGGCATCTCGTTATCCATCCATAGTAGTTTATTTGATTACTTATATGACTCTTCCTCTTTGGCAGATGACAACAGACTATAACAATACCTAAAAGACCACCACCAACAGAAACCTATTATAAATCTATATCCTACAAAATAAATGAAGGTTCTAATAATTTTAAAAAAAAAAACACAAGATTTTTAATTTCATACATTTTCCTCCCAAGATTAGTTTCCTTTTTGTTTAGTTTTCACCAATTTGAATAGACATGAATTTGGAAGGCACCTTTGGTTGCTCGATGGACTGGGTGACGCCTGTCAAGTCTTACACTTTACCCTCTCCAGTCTCCTTTGATCCAGGAATAGTCTCTTCCTTCTGTACCTTGTCCAGTGACCCAATTTTGTGGAAAGACCAACTAATGGTTACAAATGGAAACTTGTTATTAAATTTTTAAAAATCACTGTATAGAGAAAGGTCTTCCCAAGAACCAAAAATAGAGTAGGGCATGAGTCAGGGAGTCACTTCCAATGGGAGCTCACAGCTCAGGTCATTCTTGTAACATTTGCATGATTAGTTTTTCTCTTCAAATAGTGGTCCAAAATGCCAGCTGTGATTGCGTAAAAACCCTGCTCCTGTTAGACATTTCACACTCATTTGCTCGTGTTCGGAGTAAGCAAAGTTTAGATTGCACACTGTTCAATCACAGGTTAAAATAAAAACAGCTCAAGAAGAGCAAATAGTCCAGTTTGCTTTCTACCAATTTTGCCACTCCAGTTGTTGGGGAGAGGGATTACACAGGGATGGATGGGGTGCGCCGCGTGCCTCTGGCTTATCATCAAAGGGTAATTTATCATGTAGGATATAGGGAATACATTTAGGGAACCTATGAGGGCAGTGGCTTTTCTAGGTAAGACTTCAGCTTTTTCTCTTCAGGAGATAAAAGGCCACACAGCTAGTGAGATGACCTCAGACAAACTCAGAGAATTTTCAAACAGAAGATCTTGTTACAGAGAGAATTTCAATCAGCTTTTGCTTTTATTTTTCCATTCTATGATGAGCATGAATGTGGGATAAGAAGACAGTGTTAATGCTTTTGGTGGCTGGAGAAAGACTGAGGTTTGCCTTTTCTGAATCAGACATGTAACCCTACCTTGGCCCATCTGGGTACATGGAGGAAACGGGAAGCTAGGTCAACATGGTTGCTGTGTAGACTTGTAATGACAAGGGGTTCGCGTCTATGAAATTCAAGCAGGGAGGGGCAGATCACCTTGCTAGATGGGAGCAATATTATACCGAACACTTTAGGGTGTCCAAGGAGTAGTGCGATTTAATTCCTTTGTTTCATGTGTGTGTGTGTGTGTGTGTGTCTTGTGTGTGTGTCTTGTGTGTGTGTCTTGTGTGCACACACATACAGATGAATATGTGTGCATGTGCATGTTGAAACCAGAAGTCAGTGTTAGTGTCTTTCCCAATTAACTCTTCATTTGCTTTGTTGAGACAGGAATCTCACTGAATCTGAGTCTCAGAGATGGGCTGGACAGAGAGAGCCTAATGTTCTTTCTGCCTCTAGCTACCCTGCACTAGGATGGCAGGTCTCTACCACTGCCGACAGCTTTTACAATGGATGCCAGGCATCCAGACTCAGGCCGTCATGCCTGTGAGGCAAACATTTACTAAGTCATATCCATAATCCCTGTTATATTTTAATCTTATGTTTCTCAATAAACTCTGGTCGAATCATATAGTATTATCTATAGGAAGATCAGCGGCCACGAAGTGGTAACAACTGTATTTTATTATTCTCAGTTTTTATCAGAATTATTAATATGACTTTGGATATATTAATCAGTTATTAAAAATAGAGATTAAATGGATGTGTTTAACATTACTAACCCTTAACATTTGTAACCTTCACAATCCTCATGTGCCAGTATCACGTAGTCTTAGTCATAGAAACTTAGGCTTTGTGGTATCTTACAAATAGAAAATTATCTCCAAATATGTGCTAAGTAGCTAAGCAAAAGACAGTTCAGTTACAAGAGAGGCTGAGAAAGAGGATCACAAATTTGAGGCCTGACTGCAACAGAGTAGTTCAGGGCCTGCCAGGGCAACTTGTGAGACCCTGGCAAAAAGTAAGACAAGTAAGACAAAAGGTTAGGGACATAGCTCAGAGGCACAGAATGAGAATTTAGTTAGCATGCACACACACACACACACACACACACACACACACACACACACACACACATTAGACTTTTAAAAGTGACTGTAAAATGCCTGATGCACAGGAGAGGAAAAATAAGAAGAAAAAAAAAACCCTGCCCCACAAATAGTCTTGATTATTTAGTTGTTGAAAATTTTCTGTTTGTATGATTTTTCCAACATAAATTCCCAGTAAATTTTGACAGCATTATTTGACCATGTCTTTCAGAGGCCTATAGACTGGTCTTTCCCACTGACTGGAGAGATGCCTTTTCCAGCTGGTCAATACTGAGTTCCTTAAATTCCTTCCTAAAAGAAGAAACTGACCAGGATGTAGGATTTCTGACCTATAGATTGCTCATTCTCTGAGTGAGTCACTCTTTGATGTTGAGTGATAAAATCCGTCATTTGTCACAAAACTTTCCTCTAGACATGAGGCTAGACATCCCAGGGTCCTTCTAAAATTACCATGCAGGCCCTCAGTGGGAGACATGGGCCCAGCTGTGGTTACCTTTATGACACAGAGATCCTGCCCTCTGAATAAATGGTCAGCCAGGAAGACAAGAGTCATCTAGCCCTAGTTGAATGAATTCACATTGTGTCAATCTAACACACAGCCTTCAGACCAAGGGCTACCTGCATCTGAGGCACAAGCTTCTCTCCTGAAATGTGCTGTCATTAGTCCTACTGACTTAAAGAAACAACCTGTCTATTGTTTTATTTAAGAGTGTCCTGGTCACTCTGGGGGACCTGGTAGAGGTGAGGTTTCTTGACTGTGGCATCAGAGGCTGAGACGGGTGGACATTTTCAAGTATTGATGTCTGGGCTACAGATACAGTTCAGCAGAAGGGCACCAGTCTAGCACTGTCCAGACAGGATAAACTAAAGGCTTATTCCTTTCCTTGTAACCATATATGTAAGATTTATGGCAATGTAGATCTAATTCAATCCAATTCAGATTCGAAGTATTTACTTACTTGTATCCAGTTAGACTGTGGCAAAATCTTCAGTTAGAAAAGCACTTGCTGCCTCGCAGCCTCAGAGGAAGGGACCACCTCTACCACCCCACTGCATGGCCAGACAGGGTCTCTGCTGTCCTTTTTAGTAAGTGCCAGTTTTAATGGATTCTCCCGTCTCAGCTTCCTATCTCACCAGAGGGGCACTGGGATTATAAGTGGGTGCTACCGTGTATGAATTATGTGGGTTCTGGAGATCTGAATTCAGGTCAGGTCCTCATGCTAGTACGACAGATGAGTTTTGCCTTCCCAGTGAGCAGTAGTACACAGTGCTGCCTTTATCCTTACTTTTCTTCATCTAATAAAGGATCTGGGGGTCACTTCCTACCTATATCTATTTACAGACACCCTAAGTCCTCCAGGGTCTAGAACTCGACCGCCTCCTGCACAACCTTTCTGCAATATTCCGGATTTAGTCTGGGCCCCACAGTCAGTGTACCAGACTAGTCCAGCCTCCATACTTTCCCTTCAGAGGAGCTTGAGGCTTGGGCCACTGTCCTCCCTTCCTATCCACTATCCAGCAGGACTCTCCTGCATCATATCCAACCAATCTATCAACACCCACACTCCCAGCTTGAAACAGGAAGCTCATCCTGTACCCTCTGTCCCTACCTCGCTTCATCCATCCAAACCATTTGCACCCTTGAAGCCTAACTCAACCTCATATCTCCCCTCCCTTCCTCCCTCTGTAACAATCTCAGAACTTTACTTGACTGTTAAAGTCTACTTTAAAAATGATGTCACTTTCTGAACTGTATTCGTTTGCCTTCATTTCTCTCCTACGTCTCCACAGATAGAATTGTCTTTTCTTCCACAGCTAACTGGCCTTGTCTAACTGTGGCAGCTGTGGGTTTTGTATGGAGATTCTATAAACCTCTCCTTAACTAAGCTCTAGTTTTGCTTGCTATAGCTTTGCGTCTGCATCACACGGCCTTCTCCAAAGTCACACACGGCAAGTAGCGCTCATTTCTTGTTATTTTCTTTTCTGTACCTTCTGAATATGATTGTGTTGTACTTAATCAGAGACAGATTCCTTTGCTCACTAGTGAGAATGCTTTAGAGTCACCCAAGATCAAAAGCATGAGGAGAGTAAAAAGAGCTGGTTAGCCCCATTCCCTTTACCCAAGCTTTCCTGTTCCTCAACATCTACTAGGGAAACTTCCCATGACTGAACCTTAACTTAAGGTGAACAGGGAAGCTCTGGCTATGTGGCTGACCTGTCACAGGCAGATCCCATTTGTAGGAGAATCAAGAGGCTCCAGTGTAGTCATCAGGACTCACTGTGTCTCTTCTTGGATCTGATCATCTCTGCACATTGGCCTTCTGTTGATGACGGCTTCTTGCACTGACTGGGCTCCTACCTGTGTTTCAGTTTGTATCACTGTATATAGTTAGTTGAAATGTCTAGAACAAGATGCTAGATCTAGTTCAGGAAGTTACAATGGTAACACCAGTTGTTTTAACTTGTATCCTATAATCTTCCTTGAAGCTAATTAATGAAGCTTTGAAATAGAACAGTCTAGAACAACATGAGTCAAGCACTCAGACAGCAGAAGAATTTTATTGCTATACATATCTAGAAAGGTTCACCCAGCTATTCCTTCTCTTGTCAGTTCATTAAATTGGACAAATGTGTACTAAATACCCACTAACCCCTCATCTAAGAATGGCCACACTGTTATGACCTTTATCATATGACTGCTATGAAACTTAAAAAAGAATTGAAGGTGGCTCATTTCCTCAAAAAGGTCTAGTTATAAAGGAGAGCATCAATAAATTGTGTGGAAGCCGACTTCCTCCCACAGGGCTAGCAGGTCCGGTTACACATCACAGAAGCAGAGGCTGTAATGGAGTGCCTCCTTCAACAGAGTGGTGGTGAGCATCTGTGATTGTTCTTGGAAAGGCAGTTTTCATCCTCAAGAAATATGACGTTATGGGCCAGTAAACCAAGCCCATGCTACCCCTGTTCTGGTGTGTGTGTGTGTGTGTGTGTGTGTGTGTCTGTGTGGTGGGGTGGGGTGTGTTGTGCAAAGGTATATGGGTATGAAAGAAGGACAATCCATTGTTCCTGGTGGCCACAGAGTTCCCACAGAGCCTCTGGCGAAAGCCCTTTTTGAGGGTCTCATGTTTGTTAAGTGGGTAGGTCAGAGGAGCGGGACTTGGTGAGGAGCACAGAGTAAGACAAGCAAGGGGAGTTAGTGGTGAGTTTAAAGATACAGTAGTCTTGGGGAGCCAGGAACAGAGAGAAGCACGCCTGAAGTAGACATTACAATGAAGGACCTTACATGTCAGGCATGAGACCACTTATTAGTGCTACTAGGGGATGAACATTCTGCCTCCAAAAGAATTAAAAGCTTGAAGTTTATGTCCTAAGCTCCCACATGCTACTGAAGACTTAGTGGCTGTGGAAATGGTTCAGGAATCCTTCCTTTTCCTGTGTGGCTGGTCAGCTCTCATCCAGTCTCCTGTGGAGACTTCTCTTTCTCAACACATCCAAGTATCACAGAAGCAGCTTAGAAAGTCAAGTCAAACCTAGACTGATCTGGGATAGGACCCAACCCAACACTGTAAGGGTCAACAAAGTACAGGACTGGGGAAGGAGTGGGCATATTTCAGGTAAGGGCGTGGGTTCTGGGCTCAGAAGCTTTAGTTACCTACAAAATATGCTAGTCATGGGATTCAAACAGCCACTTCAGCAAGAAAGTAACCTAAAAAAACAACTCTCTGCTTCTTGATTATTCACACACACATCAGAGCCAAGACTTGCCTCCAGGGCTTAGTGGATGCTTCCTATCCAGTCTTAGGTTTATCCAAGGAAGCTCAAGGGTTCCAAAAGCCTTTTTTAAAGATTTACAGGAATAAACAGTGCTTGAATATATGTTCTCAAAGGTCAAGCCTTTGACTCAAATCTGAGGATTCAAAGAGTTCCTCGCTCAATTCTTGCTCCCCAACTTCATAAAAATCCTTTCTTTCAGTGTCTGAAATGTGCATAAGTTGTGTTTTCTTATCTATACTTTTGTTGGAGTTCATGGGAAGACAGACAAGTTTCCCAGTCTAAGACTTGCAGAGACCGCCTACAAACTGCTGATTCCTCCCTTCTGTGCCATCCACAACAAACACACCAAGGTTCTGCATTGTTGTGATAGCTGGTGTGGATCCATCCTAGTGCTCACAGCCAGGCTGACAACAGATTTTCAGTACATGTTTCTGTGTGACTGTCCTTTCTTCCTTCCCTGACTGCCTCAACTCAGGTCATAGCACCAAGCAGCAAAGGCGACTTTCCTTTGAAGGATTTAACACTGTTTAGTAGGCTAACACACAGTCTCTGGCATTTCTGCTCTGCTTGGGACTCACGCTTAGTTTCTATCCTTAAGGAGTCTGTTATCTAGTATGTGCATGGAAAACAGGCAGACTCACAGGGAAGCGCACATCTGTTTACAGCACAGTCTTGGGAGAAGGTAGGAAAAGTCCACTGTTGTGGCATATCTTGTATCTGGGTCACTGTTATCCAAGTGACCTTAGATTGACCTGGTTCTTTTTCTTAATTGATATTCTCAAGAATTATACAAAATGTACTAGAGATGTGATGCTTGGAGAAGAGGAAGGACTGGTCAGAACAATGTGTGAGTACTTTGTTTCTCCATAGAAATGGTGTGTCCTTCACTATGTTAGTTCAGTGGGTTAAGTTACACTTGGGGTACACACTGGAATTAGGGCACTGTTGTTCATGGTCTCCCAGCTGTGGATCTAGGGGGATATTCATGGATGAGACTTCATCTACATGAGCCTCAGGGTACACTCTTATCAGTGATGCTACCTTCTGTTGACCCTTGCAGCTTAGTTGTAAGTAATAAACTCACATTCCTGCTCTCTGATCCAAAGCAGGAAAGGTGCCACATGAGATGTGGCAGGCCAAAGGAACCAGGGCACAGTGATCTTGTTTGACACGGGCTTTGATTATGAATTTGAAAATGCATTCTTCAAAGGGGTCAACTCAAACAGTATTATTTCAGGGCATCCTCACACAGCAAAGGACATTGCAAGACCAGTAAAGGAGTTCTTGCTCTCCCTAGGACACCCTGGTGTTCTCTCCTACTCCCACAGGCAGCTCACTAAACCATCATTCAGAACTACCCAGACAAAGGAGCTGGGTGTTTTGCTTGACTGTGGTTGCTCATCCATCCACTGGCACACACGGAAATCCTGAGGCTGAATTTACTGTCAGCCCTTTGAGTCACAGAAAAATCCCCCAGCCTGTTGTTCCTCCCCCAGTTGGAATTTGGGTCCCATTCAAAGATGTTTTCCCATTGCTTTAACATACCTTGTGAATTCATCTGGAAGAATGTACCAAGATCCTTTGAATCCTGCAGGAATGTTGAACTCAGTGAAAAGTGATGAGGTCAAGAAAGCAATAATAGGCTCAGAGATGTTCCCTGGATGTGGCTAGAGGCATCAAAGAGATTGATGAATCTGCATTTCAAAAAGCCAGCAGGGGGTCGCGATTCAGCTTACCTCACATCAAAATTGGTTATCCACTCCCTATGATGTCCCTGCCATCAGGGTAGTATATGAGCATGGTTAATGCAGGAAAGAAATGCCTGGGAATGATACTGTCTCCTTCAGTCAAAGCAGCTCAGAGAAATCTGTCTCTTGCATTAATAGAATACAGCAGATCTCATTGGGTAAGCATCTGCTCTATTGAAGACATTATGTTTAATGGAAGATCTTCCTGTATTCTATTAGTCTTCAGTACCACTTCTGAAACAGAATATTACAGAGAACAAGAGTTAGAGATGTTAAAACAACTCCCTTGTAAATAATAGAGTAAGGACTTGTAATGGACATCACAGAATGCTACTTTATTGTCTCTGAGCCGTACTCCTGTGTCAGGGCCTCAGGGGACTAGAATGCATTCTGTTTAGTACAAATAGTTGTTCAGAATAGGCAAGGCAAAAGACTGCTTTAAGAATCACCTGTTGAAGTTCAGTTTCCACTGACAGTTATAGCTAGCTAACAGGCATTGACAATGGGGACAAGTGCCACCCCAACAAGACCTCGTGACAACACTTCAATGGAAATTTACAGCTATTGTCATGGAGAAATAAGGTTTACAGGAACTGTGAAGAACATCTGGTTCAGCCAGTCAGGTTAGACATCTAGGCCTTGCCTGAGTGTCTTCAGTAGCAAAGCATGACAGAAGACATTTTGCCAACAACCAGTTTGCTTTAAGATAATTCTCTCATTGAAAAATCTTACATTGTATTGATTTACAGTCTATCTTCCTATGGCCTCTGCAGCATCAATTTTGTATTTGATCCTATTCCTTGTTCCCTCATCTAAGAAGGACCAAAGTATCCATACTTCCTTCTTCTTGAGCTTCATTTGGTCTGTGAATTGTATCTTGGGTATTCCAGGCTTCTAGGCTAACAGCACGTACTGGCAAGAATGTGGAGAAAAAGGAACACTCCTCTACTGCTGGTGGGATTGCAAGCTGGCACAATCAATCTGGAAATCAGTTTGGCAGTTCCTCAGAAAATTGGGCATAGTAGTACCGGAGGACCATATATATATATATATATATATATATATATATATATATATATATATATATATATATATACCACTCCTGGGCATATACCCAGAGGATTCTCCAACAGTTTGGCAGTTCCTCAGAAAATTGGGCATAGTAGTACCGGAGGACTATATATATATATATATATATACCACTCCTGGGCATATACCCAGAGGCAGTTCCTCAGAAAATTGGGCATAGTAGTACCGGAGGACCATATATATATATATATATATATATATATATATATATATATATATATATATATATATATATATATATATATACCACTCCTGGGCATATACCCAGAGGATTCTCCAACATGTAATAAGGACACATGCTCCACTATGTTCATAGCAGCCCTATTTGTAATAGCCAGAAGCTGGAAAGAACCCAGATGTACCTCAACTGAGGAATGGATACAGAAAATGTGGTATATATACACAATGGAGTACTATTCAGCTACTAAAAACAAGGAATTCATGAAATTCTTAAGCAAATTGGTGGAAGTTGAAAACATCATCCTCAGTGGGGTAACCCAGTCGCAGAACACGCGTGGCTGCGGTCAGGCTTCACAGTCAGAAGCATTCATGCAGAGGAACTAGTTTGCTTCTCAGCACCCACACGGCCTGTTAGACCTGTGTGTCATTCCAGTTCCAGGGGATTGACTGATCCCTTCTGCCCTCCTTAAGCATTCACACATGTAAACCGCATAAACTAACACATAGATGCATACATAAAAATAATAAATTTAAAAAATAGACTATTTTAAATACCTCTTACATATGAAATCTATATATAGGCAATTATTGTGACCTCTTCTAGTTTTAACCACCATCAAATCTTTAGCTCCTGGGAATATTTGCATCTGGGACTAAAGATGCAGGTTCGATTCCCAGCACCCATATGGAAGCTGACAATTGAAACCCTAGTTCCAAGGGATCTGATGCCTTCCTCTGGCCTCCACAGGCATGCGTACAAGCAAAACACTCATACACATAAAACAAAAGGAGTATTTGCATCCATGTTCAGTGTTCTTGATAGACTATAATCTCCTTAGGGTGAGGGACCATGTAGATTACAGTTGAAAAAAATACAGAAATAGGCAGACCTGCAAATACTTAGTCTTGATGATTCAGTGTGGCTATGGAAGGGTAGGCCTGTTCCCTACAATCTTTTTTGATGACAAGATATGTTATCACTGAAAGTAAATGCTAAGTTATAGTTGAAGTAGCTACTTGAAATTTCCAAAGTTAGGGGTTTTGAAAGCAGTTTAAATTTTAGAAGTAGTGTTTCCCTGGCAAGACTGCCTCTCACTCTCTCACTAGAACACATCGGAGGGACTGTGAAATGGCAGTTCTTGAAGGTTTGGAAACACTTATGCAAATGGCATTTTGATGAGATAACTGTAAGTTGATCAAGAACACATGGATTAAGTCTCCCACGGAAACCCACTGGTTTTAGGAGGAAAGGCTCAGCACTGCTGACATCACGGAGCTGGGGTTTTGCTGAGCTCCCTATCCCTGGAAAATCAGTTAAGGCTCCCATCAGCCATCCACAGCTGTGGGGTGTTCTCGGATCTGCTTTATGGTTTCAGGGCTTTCAGAGTGGAGCCAAGAGATTTCTAGCAGACAGAGCAAAATGAAGGGCTGGAAATCTTTGAAAGCATGTTCCCAGGCAGGCCCATCACTGCCTTTATAGTTGGTACCTGCCTAAGGGCCTAAGTTACAAGAACAGTCACTTGGAGTTTGTGTTTAGAGACTGTCTGGGTTGTAGACTTTGCTGGGATTGCTTAAATGGAAACTTTGGCTATTTTTTCCCCCTACAAACTTAAAGTGCAATTTAAATGAAAAACAAAAACACTCCCAACCCTCTGAGTACAAGCAGAAATTGCAATGCTATTTTTCAGTCCAGGGAGAAAATATCATGAAAAAGAAGGAGGCAGAATGTAGGGAGCATGGACATCTTTTCTAGCCATTTCTCTCATTAATACTGCAGGGCTGTCTTGTTGAAGACAACCATGGTTTTAGAAGTCAGTTGATAGATGAAGGGTGAGTATAAACATTTTTAAGTTTTATGTATTTTTTAATTTATTGTTTATTTTATGTATCTTAATACAGTGTAGCTAGCTGACTTCAGACACACCAAAAGAGGGCATCATATCCCATTACAGATGGTTGTGAGTCACCATGTGGTTGCTGGGAATTGAACTCAGGACCTCTAGAAGAGCAGTCGGTGCTCTTTACTGCTGAGCCATCTCTCCAGCCCATCTTCTCTGTATTTAAGTTTCATGAGAATAGAGAATTTTGTATTTCAGAAAGCAATGGACATCTTACACAAGAAGCATGGGTGTCCTTACATGAGCAGTTCTATAGCGACTATTTACAAAATTTAAAATGTTAAACCATACCACCTGAGATTCTTAAACAGGGACCATGGAGTTTGGACTCATATCTTCCCCAGATCTCCTTGTGTACCATGCTTCAAAGCTGGTGCTACCTAAGACCTATAAGAGGTTTTCCCATCAGAATTTTCACAGTGGAGCAGACAGAGAGACTAAAGGCCTGTACTCTGTAAGAGAGTCAGTGGTGGCCACACTAATGCAAAGGGTATTCACGCTAAGACAAAGAATATTTAGAAAAGGCCACAGGACCAAGGGAGAAAAGGCAGAGGACTTAAGGATGACTATATGTAATCACCCCAAACTAATAATTAGTTTGATATAGGAAACAAACTGTAATGGAATTAGGAGATGGGAGGATAAGGAGATTTAATTTACAGTGGTGCTCCTGGCCGTGTTTCCCCAGGTAAGGCAATCAGGATTTGATTTAATGCTTCATCTCTAAAATAAAGATAAAGCTGTGGTAACTGACATCAAATGCTTAAGGGTCCCAGAAAGCTCCCGCAGCCATTAAGGGTCATCCTTTGCTGTCGCTCAGCTCTACAGCTCTGGGGCTGCTGCGGTGTCACGGCAGCCAGTTTCTATTTTTTAAATAGCTGCAATAAAGCAAATGCAAAGTTACACAATTTCTGTTTTCCTGGCCGGGTAGGGTCTCTCGTGGGAGTAGTGCACTCCCCAGGAACTGGCATGAACGCTGAATGCATTTTAGAGAGGGTGAGGGCAGAGGAAGAATTTCTTTCTTAAAATCATAACTGATGAATCCTTCTTCTAATCCTGAGTTCAGTCAGTGGTACCAGGATGTGCTTGGGCGTAGGGCCACCCACTGGAGCATGGGAAAGCTACCAGGAGCCAGCCGCATGCTAAAGAAAACCGACCCTCCCTTCCTAGTAGACATCAACACTAATAACTCTTCCTGGTGAGGCTGGGGGTGGGGTTTCAAGTCCTCTTCCTCCATCTATGTGAGACTTCCATAATAACTTTTAAAGTTTAGTTTTTAAGAGAAGCCATGAGTGCTGAGAGGACATAATAAACAGAAGGCAACTGTGAAAGCTAAATATTCTGCAACATGAAATTACCCAGAATTGTTGAAGTTATAATTGCCTAGATGACAAACCTGTCCTAACTAGAAACCCCTCATCCCCCACTAGGGACCTAGACAGTGACCGGCAGGGCCACACCTTGTCAAATACTGCTTAGGTTTGCATACCACTTGAGTAAGTAAATCTCATATCTGGACTCAGAAGCAGATCTTGAGAACAAAGTTCTCTGGTCTTTATTTGTTTCTCTTCTAATGTGTTCATATTTAAAATCTTTCTTTGCTTTTCTCGATTACATAAATCATCTTTAATTAGCTGATTGGGGACCAGTGGCCTAGCTTAGCTCCTTAGGGCTTCCAGGGCCTTCTCTCTGATGTTAGAAGCTCCAGAAACTGTAACTTTAATGGTTTCAAAACCTATTTTTAATAGCTTAAAACCATTTAATGGTTCTTAAATGCTCTATCCTTCCTTGTAGCCCACCACCCACCATATGTAGCAGAAAAGAAAGGATACAGGAAAAGTGGACCTGTTTAGCAAGGTTCTTTGGAGCAACTCTCATCTGTGTTGTCTGGAAACCAGCAGTTTAGTTTAAATGTCAGGGGCGGCAGCTTGATCCATTGGCAAACACTTTGCCGATACACCAGCAGTCCAGTTCTGGTAGGGTCAGGACAGCAACAGCAGTGACATGACCTGGCAGAGACAGCCAGGCCTCAGCAGGAGGGACCAGGAAGAACACCAGGAGAAGTTCTCGGCTGTGCCTCTCTCAGGGAAGCAAAGATCAGCGAAGACTCTAGACCCACAAGTATTGCACAGCTAGCTAAACCAGCAAGCCAAGCTCTGTCTCCGTCACTCCGTGAAGTCCTATTTGTACCCTCCAAATGTCCATCAGGTATCCTCCACATGCCCGGCCTCAGCACATGCATCTAATCAGCCTGATTCCTCAGAAGTGGTGAGAAGCCGCAGCACACCAACAAAAGTTTTTTGGTACATTTCTCTCTATGGCATCCTGATGAATGTAGCTCAACTATGCAATGTAAAGCAAATCAATACACGTGTGTCGCTAGCGAAGAATCCTTTATCACATGTCCTTTCACATGTTTGCTTTAGCAGAACATCCTCTCTCCTGTGTCTGCTTTAGTGAAATGTTCCTTCACTTGCTTGCGCCAGCCAAACAACATCCAACTGACTTTCCAAAGAACCCTTAAGTTTCCACTTTAAGCAACAATTGCAATAAAAATTCCAGTAATCCTGGGCCTTTGTTAGTTGTCTTTCCACAGAACATCAGATTCCTGCTCTAGACCTTGGGTATGAAAATTATTTCCCCATCGTGAAGGGTAAGGAATGATGTGTAACATTTCTGAAGGCAAGCTTCACTGATAATGTGTGTCAATCCATGCAAACTTCCTGAATGAATCCATACAATCAGGCCTCTGCTAGCCTGACATAGCACGATCAGTTCCTTATTGTGAAGAGCCACACTAAACCCTCAAATGCTTATGTCTACACACATGCAATCACAATATTTTACCTAATTAAAGACTCTTATTTTAAAGAAAATGTTTTATTCCTATTGTTTCAAATCAGTCTTCAAGTCTTCCCATTTTGCCAAGAAATGAATTCATCCCCAGACACCCCATTTCCTTGTCTAACAGTCTCCTTGCCCATTCTTCCTTCTTCCCTATTTGTCATGCATGCACCCCTAGCATTTGTACATCTCCAGGACGAGCTCTACATAGTTTTCATTTCTTGGATAAATGCACATCTTTGGGATTAGGAGCCAATCTTGAATTTTATCAGTAGGGTTTTATATCATTAGTTTTATAAGCCCTACATGATGACAAATTCTTTCCAACAGTAAAAGTATGCTTAACTCAAAAGTTTTGTGAAGTATCTGCCTGAAGTTTTGGGAGGTTGACTGGCCTCTTCAAACACTTGTGATCAGTAGGCTTAACAGTAAATGTGGTTGGAGCTGGTACCATATTTTGCCCCCTGAGTTCTCAGGAGGGGACCCCATCTTGGTCATTTATATCCTGTATTCTTTCAGTATGAGTACTGACTTTGGTCAGAAAAACACTGTCAGCTTCTAGATGGAATATTTGAAAATCCACTTGTGGTCACTTTGCTTTCACTTTCATAGCACCATGGGTACATTGACTAGATGTCTCAAACAGTTAATAAATTGGTCTTAATCATTATGTTAAAATTATTATTAAAAGGTTACACCCTGTTTCCCATGTTGTGAAATAATTTCAGATCATATTGGGAAGCATTTCTGGTTTATTGGCCATGTCGAGTGGCCAAGTAAACTGTTTACTTTCTCACTTGAATTTTTATTTAAAAATCAAAATTTCACAACCAGTTTAGATTTCCCAGGGGTACTTGCTTAAAGTGGAGTGCATTTTAAAATAAGTGATATGCTTTTAAAAGAAAAGAATTAAGCTGCACAAAGTAAAGATTCAAAAAAGATTTAGATTACTCTGGTTATTTGAAAGATTATGACACTTTCATTTATATGAAACCCAATTCCTGGGGGTACTGTATATTCCCAAACTCAATATAATGGAGTTTTGTAGTTAGAAAAAAATGTCATAATAAGAAAAAAATGTGATTCTAATTATTGTATTTTCCCTGGAGATAGATCGTTTCCTTGGCATGTTGATATTTATTTTGTAGGTAGTCAACTATTTTATTAACAACTGGCAAATCCACTCCTACAAAATATTGCCAACTTTAAAGCAAGTCACTAATTTAATAAAAAACAAAAACAAAGAAACAAGCAAACAGAAAACAAGCAGTGGATTAACTACTCAAGGGATTTGCAAAAGCACCAGTGCTTAGCTGCTGTGGACTCCAGTGTGGATTACATTAACAAGGGGAATGGGTATGGGGATTTCTGACTTTCAACAACAGCTTTGAATGTCAGTTTAGGAGCGGATGGCAGCTGAGAATCACCCGGTCCTTGCAGCTCAATGATTACTTTTACTCATAATTATGAAAAATGTAAAAGAAATAATCCAAATAGGATGCAAACTATTAATATTTAAGTTATAGCCCTGGCTTATGCAGCACCACTGCCTCAAGCATTTTATTTGGTAAAATTAAATTCTGAACACTGTGATTCTGAATTTCCTGAGATTCAGAAAAGTCTTTTCTAAAGCCTTTAGGAGGCTACAAATGAAATTTAAAACAGTGGGTAAGTGTTTAAAACAGTGTGTTCTTCTGCACACTTGCTTTTGAAGCTTACAGTTGAGTCTCTACTCTCAGAGGGTATGCATCCCCAAAGGCCCATCCATGGGCTCTGCACCAGCTCCTGCCTCCAGGTTGCAGCACCACCTGAGTCCCTGTCCTGACTTCCTCCAGTGAAGGACTATGATCTGGAAATGTAAACTGAATAAACCCATTTCTCCCCAGCTTGCTTTTGCTGCAGCAATAGAAATCCAAACATCCACCACATGAACTTTGCCCAACTCCTGAGATAACCGAGACTGAGGAAGGAGTGAAGACTGTTGGCCTTTCTTCCACGAAAGGGGATTCTGTACCATGATGGCTGACCTTGGCTACCAACTTGAATGGATGAGGAACTGAGGAAGATGTCTGTGTGGGTCTCCACTGGTATTTCCTGGAACTGTTAACTGAGATGCAGGCTCCCCAGGAGTGGGCAGCACTTTCTGGAGACAGCCCAATTAAAAGGAGGTTTGAGTGGGAAAAGCTGCTGCTTTTTGCCTCTCTGTCTTTTTGGTCCCTGCTAGTGAGTACAGCTGCTCCGTTGCTGCCTGCACTGCTGCCATTTTCTTTGGACATCAAACTCCAGCTCCCAACATGAGCCAAAGACCAGCATCTCTCCAGGAGTCCTTCAGGCTTTCATTAGTAGACTGAGACTGCTCAGGTATTCAGCCTCTCAGACTCAAAAGCCTCTATATCGTAAGCCTCTCCTGCATGCAGACCATTGATTTGGACTACTGGACCTGAAGCATATAGGCCTCTAATCTCTGAGTCTCTGTGTCTCTACCTGCCTGCCTCTCTCTCTCTCTCTCTCTCTCTCTCTCTCTCTCACACACACACACACACACACACACACACACACACACACACACACACACACCAATTCTAGGCACATGCTTTTACATCAGTTTCCAGCCTTGCAAGTGAATATTACAAAGCCATAGAGATGAAGCCCCACCTCCTCCTGCTTCCTGGGCTTTGAGGAGCTCACCTCATACATACTAGAAGCTCCTCCCTCCCTGCTTTCATCATGAAGCACTGCTCCTGGCTGGTCCTTCCCCTTCCCCTTAACAGGGAGGAAGAGGAAATGGAAGGCTAGAATACTCTCAGATTTATGAATACCTGGCCCTAGCCTGCTGACAACTGACACGAGAACTATCCCAGCCCTCACCCTCCTAAGTCCTGAGATCTGACTCCTGCTCCCTAGGTCAGGGACTCTGA
Source organism: Apodemus sylvaticus (assembly GCF_947179515.1). NCBI lineage: Eukaryota > Metazoa > Chordata > Mammalia > Rodentia > Muridae > Apodemus > Apodemus sylvaticus. Next base: position 93,392,576 of record NC_067483.1, read on the forward strand.
CAGAGACTGCCTGGGAGAGCTGGTCAGAGCCCAGCTGGACTTCGAGCTGATTTTAAAATCCTCAAACAGTTGCAAGACAGCTTGGCAGTTTCTTATAAAACCAAGCACAGTCTAACTACATGATCCAGAAATTAGGATCACACTCCTTGGTATTTATCCAAATGACTTGAAAAATATGTGTGCACACAGATATTTATAGTTATTTTAGTCACAATTACCAAACCTTGGAAGCAACCAAGGTGTTCTTCACCAAACAGGTGAATGAATTCATAAACTAGGATATGTCAAGATAATGGAACATTTGAAAGAGCTTAAAAGAAACCACTTAACAATGCAGCAAAGGATGTTGAGAATGGAAACTTAAATGTGTGTGACTACATGAAAGCAGACAGTCTGTAAGGGCCTTGGGCTGCATGATTCCAATTATAGAAAATTCTGGACATTCTTTATTTCAGCATTATGGAGATGGAATAAAGATCTGAGAAGGAGAAACAAACTGTAGGTGTGAGGAGGAGGGCATTCAGTCCAGGAAGCTACCCAGTGCAGTGTGGTGATAGTTTCTGTGTCCAGATCTACAGTATATATAACACCAGGAATAAACTCAAATGTAAAGGGTGAGCTGTGGAGATGCAGGTGTAACCCTGCAGGTTCATCATTAGGAATAAATGGACCATTATCCTTAGAGAGGGGGGTGTTGATGGTGAAGGAGGCTGTGTGGTTGAGGAGTTGGAAAACAGGACCTGGGACCCATGTACAATTTCCACATGCTGTGTATCTCACACTTTTCATGGTAATAGGATCTCTTTTTAAAAAATAATCTTGGATCAAAGCTCTTGGGGTGGACTGGCACTTGGGGTGGGCTTTCTGTTTAAAGCTACAGGAAATCCGGCCCAGCTTTGTGGGGAGGAAGCCATGTTCTTATCTTCTACAAGTGAAAGGGAGTGACCTAACCCTAGAAGACTCAAGGTTTGTCCTGGACAATGGCAGTGGGATGGGGAGTGCATACACTTCACTGAGAGTAAAATCTTCACAAGCACAGTAAAGAGAAGGATAGAGTATTTGAGGTGTGAGTCTGGGGCCTGGTTCTGTTGCTGCCTTTTGTGAAGGCATGGGTTGGGGCCAGGTGTCATGAATTTCTGTGCCTCAAGAACTCTTGCAGGAGAAAGCACAGGAGTCTATGGAGAGAGAGGGGGGAGAGCTCTTTGTCAATTGCAGTCATTTAATTAGATTGAAAAGACAAGATGTCTTTTCAGTCTCATAGTGCTTTGCCTTAGTGACCAGGGGCAGTGACAAATACATATTGTTTAGTTCCCAGGGACAGTGACACATGCACATTGCTTATTGTGAGAATATGGACCTTAGTTTATAACAGACCTGGTTGACTGTGATTCACCCAATGATGATGATGACCACTGCTATTTCTTCCTGTGTAATATTGATCCAGGCCCCTATCAGTGTGTTTCTCATCAAGAATAACAGGAGCTAGAAGACTTCGAAGCCATCTCTCCCATGGAACTTAGCCCTAGTAAAACTGGTGACAATGATTTCCTTTCTGTTTCTCTGTGTCTGTCCTGTTTCCATCCTCTTCCTCTTCTTCCTGGTGTGATGGAGTGTTCTCATCCTGCTCCTTTCCCTGTGTTTAATGCTTCTCCCTTCTTTATATGTTAGGTTCTTCCAGGGCCCTGCAGTCTAGAGGAGTGTCCTTTCCCTCTGAGTTCCATGGGCTCCTTAGATTGCTAATATTCTCAACAATAGAAATCTTGTCAGCTCGAAAGCAGGAGTGGGAGAGGTGATGGAGAGAGCCTCACTGCCCAGGTTCAAGCCTGACCTAGTCTGTTATATGTCTTTCCTTTTGTGCTCAACAGTGCACACTGATGATTCCCAGAACTTAAGACAGGATGTGTACAATTGGCTTTGAACACCCAACTTTTCACATCTTTTCTTCTTCTGGGAACTTACTTCTGTTGGGTAGCAGAAACCAGTCAAATTGCCTAGAAGAGGCTCATGCCAACTGGGATGCTTGTGAGAGACATTCTTCATTCTGTTAAGCTGCCTGTAAGTTTCACAGTGCACCCCAGGTTGCAGCTTTCATGAGCTGACTCCTATCCTGGGGGGAGGGTTTTGTAAGTAAGCTGTCACCAGTATTTTTGTAAGTAACTCCAGTAGAATTCGTTGGCTTACCATGTTGGATTTTAGTGGTCTCCAGAATTTGTAGTATCATGTGTTCCCTATCTGAGAATGAGGAGATAATTGCTTATGCCTCTCAGGTATAGTATCACACAGCAACCTGCCATACAGGCTGTAACTTAGACCATGCTGTCATTTGTTCTACAGGAAATCCATTGCAAGGTGGTCACCAAAGGTCACCAAAGTGTCACATACACACACGGGATCCTTTCCTACAAGAGCGGGAACTATCTGCCATGCCCAGATGGTGTCCTGCTCAGAATCCGTGCCCCACATGGTGTGAGGGAATGGATGAGTGGAAAGGAGAACTGGGAATCTAGTGGCAGGACCAAGGGCGGAACATTTGTTTTTTCCTCTGTTTGTTTAAAGAGGACAGAACAGGGACAGAGTCCTGCAGATGACAACAGTTGGGTGGTCAGCTTGCTTTCCAGAGCAGTAGGATTGGGGAGAATAAGATTAATGTCCCTCTCTAACGGTAACTTTTCTCTCAGGAGGGATCTCACTTACCAAAATAAATAGGGGTTTCTCATTCCTCACAGAAAGATATTGCAGGTTATCTGAGGGCTACGGCGTGTGCTTCTAAGAGTAGCGGACCCAAATGGATCCAATTTGGAAGGTGTTTTGTTTATCTGGGGTATGGATCAGAGGCAGTCAGCAAAGCTCATATGAAAGAAGATGAGGGTCCCTTATCTGGATGGAATGTAATTAAAAACAAACAAGACCATGGCTACTATTTTAGGATAGCATAGCTTACTACAGTTTAATTTCCTTTCAAGAAAAGATGATATAAAACCTCTCCAGATTCCAGCATATGAAGGCAAATTCTACATCACATCATTATTTTCAAGTGTTTTATCCCCCTTGACCCTCTCTTCATTCACTTCCACACGTGAGTTCCATTAGCCGACTCAGTTACATCCTGCCCCCATCTCTATCTAGCTCATTTTGACAACCCCAAAAGCTGGAACTCTAAATCAATAATTCCAAAAATAGTTTTTGGCTTTTTTTTTTTTTAAAACAGAGATGTAATCACACATAGATTGGATTGAAAAGTTTTCTGGATAATGTTTGCTGAGGTTCCCTGAAAAAAATGGGGGGCTTGTGGGTAATGAACTAACTCATCATACCAGAGGTCTCAATGAATAAACCACAGAATGCAGTTATCTCCTTTGTGATGTTTAATGTTAACTCAGACTGGAGGCTCCTTTGGGTCTGTCTGTCTTCTCTGTGTATTTTACTTGTCCCGGTGACATTGGATGTCAATGGCAGACTCCCAAAGGAAACTTTCTCATTTTGCATTAATGTACTACCCATAAGATACCATGTTCTTTGAGATGGATTTTTCCTATAGAAGGGTTTCTGCATAGATCTGAGGAAATGTATACGTTCTTTGTATTAGCCTCCAAGGCTCTTTAAGGCACTGACTTGAATTCCCTCAGAGCAATGACAGTCAGCATTCCCGCGTTTGTGGAGCTTTTCTGTGTGACAGATGTCATGCCACACAGCTAACTGGCAGCATTCTGTTTAATCTTGGTTATAATGCTGGGGGCATACACATGACTTTCACTGCTGGAAAAATGTAGACAGACATGGTCACATGGAAAAGCTATTTCCCAAAGTTACAGAATAAGGCTAGGGAGCGACACCAGCAATGCTAGACCAAAACCCATCAAATAAAATAGCTTTATCCCAGATCTCACATCCCTAAGCCTGTCCACAGGACTGCATCCAGACTCATCCACTGATGCATGGTGAAGATCACTGTTCTGCCAGACTGCATGGAGCACGTTTGTAATTGCAGGTATTTGGGAGACTCAAAGGTCAAGATTTTTAACAAAGGTCATTATGGTGGGTGCTTGTCTAGTGGTTCAGAACTTGTCTAGCATGTGCAAGACCCTAGGAATCATCCCTAGTAACACACACATATTACAGGAAGGGAAACCGAAAGACAGAGAAAGAAGGAAAGAAAAATAGAAAGAAAGAAAAAGAAAAAAGGAAGAAGGGAAATCAGATTAACATTAAGTCTTAAAAAACTGTCTATTTTCTCCATTTCCCTTTATGTATCCGTCTTTCTTTATCTTATACCCACTAGGAATGTCCAAGCTCTGCCTCCAAGGTTCATGTGTCATTTGTTATTCCACAAATAACCGAGCAGTGCTGCAAATGTGGCCCAGCCAAGAATCATGCACTTCCTTAAAGCATTTTAGGGACTTTGGGTGACTGGTTTGTTGACTTAATTGTGTTATTTTTGGCTGTGCCTTTGTAATGTAGATGTCATGTTGTGGTGTCTCAACCTGTATCTTCTTCCCATGTTGCCAAAACATCAAACTTTTGTGGAAGTTACTGCTAGTTCTTTCCTGTCCACAAAATCAAAACTAGAGAATGTACCTCATCCTTTTCCTTAAATTGATCATAGTATTTATAAATAGCAATCATACAAAAATAGCTTAAATTTTTTTATAATTAAATTTGCCTCATGCTCTAGATTTTTCTAGAATATACTACTATTGCTTGATTTTTCAAATGAGCATGCTTGTGAATGGGGAGTGCAAGAAGGAAGGGTCTGAAACAAAATCTGGAGCCCTAGCATGGAGGCCCTTGGATGTCTTGTTATATACTTGGATATTTGCCAGCTGAAAGAGGCACTTAAGAGAAAATGAGAATCACCGATCTAATTCATGGTGAGATAAAAATGTATCATTTCTGGCTTGAAATTCTTTTTCCATCAAAGTATTATTCTTGGCTTTATGAAAAAATCATTCAGATATTAGGCAGGTCTATCTCATTTAATATAAAAAGATGGATGCACACTTAAAAATAAGTAATAAATAGACGTTGGCTACTGTATTAGTTAGGGTTCTCTAGAGAAAGAGAACTTATAGAATTAATATATGTATCTGTGTGTATATATACATACACATATACATACATATTATATAAAATGTATATGTATATGTGTGTGTGTGTATGTTACACACACACACACATATACATACATATTATATAAAATGTATATGTATATGTATATGTGTGTGTGTGTGTGTTACACACACACACACACACACACACACACACTCAGTAAAAGGAGATTTATTGGAATGACTTACAGGCTGTGGTCCAGCTGGTCCAACAATGACCATCTCCCAGTGGGAAATCCAAGAATCCAGTAGTTGTTTCTTCTACAAGGTTGGATGTCTCGGTTTGTCCTCAGTATATACCAGAATCCTGGAGAAGTAGGCTCTACTGCCAGTGACATTATGGACTTGATGGCAAGAATGAGGGCAAGCAGGCAACGAGCAAGGCTTCTCTCTTCCGTGCCCTTCTTACAGGCTGGCAGCAGCAGGAGTGGCCTGAATTACAGGTGAATCCTTCCACTTCAAAATCTTTAATTCAAGAAAGACAATCCCATAGCTGCGCCCAGTGGGTTTAGCAATTTCAGATGTGGTCCATGACAGGCAGGACCAGCCATCAGAAGTTCACTCCTTGTTAGCTTCCTGCTGCCTACAGGACACAAACCCAGAATCCACAGTAGAGATTCACTTCCTAGAGCCCACCCACCCGTCAGTCATTCCTCTTTGTCGTCTGACCACATGACATAGGCACTGTTTTCATGTAAATTGAGTTCTTTCTCACAACTGCTTGCATGTCCACACCTTTCCCAAAGGGAACATCACAGTCTTTCTTTCTTCACTGTCAGTCAAATCCCATCACAAGTTATGCTTTTCATGACTCGTTTCAGCAGGCTGCTCTGGAAAATCACTCCGACCAGGCCTACCTCCTCTGAGCCTGATGGCTTCTACAGTTTGGGATGTGTCTATAGAACACTGCATGGACTTGTTAATGACCCGTTCCAGTATTGTGCATCAGTCTTCACGATGGGATATTTTTCTGTAATAATCTCATACCCTTGACTACAAGCTCTTAGTGACATGTGCTTCCAAATGACAAGCATAGGCACTTCCTGCAGGCATGCTCATTGAAGCCTCCAAATACTAGGAGAGGCAGGACCAGTTCTCCTCCTCTCATGGCTCTTGCCATAGGTGGTAAGTGGGGAGGAGAGCATCACTCCTACATCCAGGCCACCTCATGGAGTCATGTTACAGATATTTATGAACTTTACAAGGTGGGTTGTTTCTTCCTCTGAAAGAACAGGAAATAGACTCTGAGTCTTTACTGTAGTCCTTGGAATCTGTTTCTCTGGCCTATTCTCTCTAGTCAATGGAATTCCAAATTAGCTACGAGAGAGGAGTCACTGGAGTCCAGGTAAGGTATTGTCATCCCTTGGAGCCATTTAAAGATAGAAAGACTTATAAATAAAGAGTAAATGATTCTATTATGAGTATAAGAATAGAGGATAGATGATTAACCAGTTTAGCTGAACAAGTCTTCAAAAACAAGATGCAAGATAGATGATGTTTTTCTGTTTCTTGGTAAGTACAAATTATCCTCAGCTAAGTATAGGAAAAACATGCTACTATAGACTGGCTTGCTTAAACTTTGTTAATCAATGACAAAATGTTGTAATTTCTTTTTGTGTAATGATTTTAATCTGTTTCTGAAAAATATGTTTTTGTGGTGATTCTTTTTAGAGAATATGTAACTTGTGACTATGAGGTAATCGTTTCCCTACAAAAGAGAACTCTGGCTTAGGTGGAACAAAATGGCTAAGAGAAAAAATAAAGTTGTTGGAGTCAACTCATTGGAGTTTTCTCCATCTACCAAATATGTATTCATGTATATGTCTATATGTATATATATGTATGTATGTAAAGTTGGTTGGCCCTTTGATCCATGCACCCAATGTGTGAATGTGTGTGTATGTATGTATGCATGTATGTATGTATGTATGTGTATATGTGAAGTTGTTGGAGCTTGTCTTGCTTCATGCATTCAGTGTGTGTGTGTGTGTGTGTGTGTGTGTATGTGTGTGTGTGTGTACGTGTCTGTACACGTGTGTATGTGTTTATATTTTTCCCCTCTCTTTTTTCTATTCACTGGCTACCATCAGCAGAGCAGCCCCTGCCAGTTACTATCAGCAAGGTCCCCATCCAATGCTATCAGCACTGGTCCCCAACTTGGCCATCCTCAGTTTACCCTGTGGTGTCAAAGCTGGCCTTTGACAGACCTTGCCTTTATGTTTGTTGGTTGTTGTTGTTGTTGTTGTTTCTTCTTTAGCCAAAGGAGGCTGGAAACACACAATTGAGGTTGATCAGACTGTTGCAGAGATCTGACAAGCAGGTCTGGAAAGATGACGCAGTGGTTAAAAGCATTTGCTAATCTAACATGAAGATCCAAGTTTGGATCCTAATACTTACATCGTGTGGCTCACAAATACCTACAACTCCTGCTCCAAAGCATCCACCACCATCCTCTGGCCTCCTCAGGTACCTGCACCTATATGGGCATGCACATATACACACTGTTTTGACTTAATGATGACAGGGAGCCCACTTCTTACTGCCCTCCCACCTTTCCCTGTGATTATTTTGTCTGACCTATGGCATTACAAACTGTGGTGACCATTTTGCACTGTAAGCTGGCATCATTAAGGTAAGAAGAGAACAGCCGTGGAGGCCCTGGCTATCACATAGCACAGCTGCCTTTGCAGATTCGGCTGTGAGTCAGGCCTTTAGGTGAAGATCATTTACATTGCATGTTATTTGCAATTAGCTGCACATCCCAGACATCAGCACAGTCCCCTTTCACTGATAAAGATTTAAGGGCTCAACATTTGTGATAGGATAATAAATGATGGTTAATTCTTTTATTTAAAATGGGACCTGATATTATGGCCAAATCTCTGTAAACACGCCATACAGATTCTTTGAGAATGAAGGAGACTGCCTTAGCTCCTGGTCAGCTTAATTCAGAAGTTGGAGTATCAGATAGTCCCAGCCACCAAAGTCACCCTGAGCCAGCAGCTTTCAAGTTTGTTGTCTTATGCCCAACCAAAGTGTAGATACAGAAAAAACAGATTATTAAAGGAAAGTGAGAATTCTGGAGGTGGCATGGGCTCCGAGGAGACATGTCAACACCTTGCCCTGTCTGATGGGCCTTCATGGCTCTTATGGTGGCAGTCAGATTGAGAATGAAGTCGATTTTACTGGAATTGGTTGTTTTTTGAGGGCATTGTAGACCAAACCAGTATGGAATCTAGATGTCTTATGCATGCTTGCTTGGCCTGTCCATTCAGAAGTAGGACCCTGAAGCTATACGATTTACTTATGATCCACCATAGGTTCTGCCAGAGGCCACTCTGCCTATGCTTGGCATCAAATTTTATCATAAGAAGAAAAGTTTTATTTTTTTCCTCTCCTTCCTCTTCTTTCCTTTCTCTTGTTAATTAAAATAAAAAAATCCAGTGGGATATATATTTCAGCTGATTTGAGAAGAGCACAATATCTAAATGCTGAAAAGGAACTTGGAACATCCCTAAATGTAGTCAGTCTTGTCAGAAAACAACCATTCAGGTAGGAGGTGTGTCTGTTAATCTGACTAGGGACACTGTCTACTCAGAATGAAAGCCAGTGGGGAGTTCTTTCCCTTGAGTGGGCAAGACCTTGTATTCTTCAGTCTTCTACAGATATTTTTCTAAATATTTTTTTATTAGGTTTGGATTCTAGTGTCAGTTACAAAGCTCCCCCTTCTCAAATAGAAGATGAACTGTCACTTGAATAGTGGTTAAAAGTCAGCAAAGAGTTCTTGGGCTTTATGCAGAGAAAATGCTGCAACAACAATGTATCCTCCACTATATAAACCAATATGGCTGCCAAGTGCCTCTGAGTTCTACAGTCTTCTAAGATGGAGTGCTCTCATTCTCACACACACTGGCTCAAACCTGGGACCCGAGTCTGGGTACCGGCAGAACTGGCAGCCTCTGTGACTGTAAGCACAGGTAAGCTGAAGGGATGGATTTATTTTACAGATATGCACAGCATCCTGCTATTGCCTCATTCACCCAGTAGAGCCAAGACTGCCGATTGCCTCAAGCAGCCTTATCGACTGCTTGCTCATTCAGAGGCACCTAGAAAAGACTGGAGCAAGTGCCCTGTAAGGAGGAAGGAACCAGGGCTGGCTCTGCCTCTGAGCCTCCTCAGAGGAATCATAATGAACTGGGCTCTGGAGCTCTTTGATGGTGCCTTAGCCCCTGGAGGCTGTATGTGAGCTTTCTGCTCAGTCATTTCCTCTTGCACTTGGGTAGCACAGCATGAAGCCTGCTATTAGAAGCAAGGTTTATGGCTGCCTTGCAAACGTTTATTGGGTAATATCTAAAACATGGTGTCAAGTTATAGTAATGTGCTGTTCCGGGAAGCTTTTCGAGAACTTTAGTGTTTCTGAAAATGGCCCTTTGAGAATTCTTCAGTTTCAGAAATGAAAGGTAGTAAGGATGCCTCTGTGTGTGTGTGTGTGTGTGTGTGCGCGCGCGCGCGCGTGTCTGTGCTTAAAATATGTCTATATAACCTGATTGTTTGGTGAAGAGACACTGTTTTCCTTTAGGTCATTCTTGGAATTTTTACATAGGACATCTCAGCACAGATGACCACCAAGGTATTTGCCCATGTATAGACTAGGTCACTGATTCACAATTAAATGCCCCAGTAAGCCCATTTGTTACTGTCTTCACAAAGTACTGGTATCTCAAGCCCACAAAAAGTTTGCTGTAAACTTCATGCCCTTATTTCCTTCTATGTGTACTCTGAGGGGAAAAGAACTCCCCTCCAGTCCTGTAGCAGAAGTGCATACAGTGGTGTCTAACCTGCATACAGTGGTGTCTAAACGTGGCTGAGTCCTCTTTTCTATCGTGTAGCACCTGAAGATGTCTCTCCTAGGATGTGCTTAAAACATGGCTATCAGCCAATAGATGGTGATGAAGCAGTTGAATGAAGGGCAGAAATGACCCCTCATCTGCACATCTTTCTTTGGCAAGAGTAGTGTTTTTCCAGTTGACGGTTTTTCCTGACTGGTTAATGAAGCACTGTGCTGGGTGAGCCAGTGAAAACCTAGTATCCAGAAGAGGTGGCTGAGGTGGGGGTTGGGAAGGTGTGAGCATGAGAGTTGGTGCCATCCTTGTTCTATTGTGAGCCGATGGACTCCTCCTTCCCGTTGGATCACCCATCTGTTGGTGAAAACCTCCCTTTGCACACCATCTCCTCTCTTCAAGTCTCAAGATTTGCCTAATCTTTTCATTTCCTCTTGCCTCTCTCCTAGTCTGTGATTAGTTTGATGCTTCAACCTAGCTTTGATTTATGAGCTCCCTCTACCTCTCTTTCTCCTCCCTCCTTCTCCCTCTTCCTTCCTCCTTCTCCCTCTCTCTGTCTTTCTGCCTCTCTCCATAGTTTTCCATAGTGACAGTGGGTTGTTTGTTTATTCTTAGTTACAATCTAGAAGACAACTGTCCAGTGGATCTTACCAAAAACATAGGATTATTGATGATATAAAAATTATTGGAAAAACACTCAGATACAATGCTGGGCATACAAATGCATTAAGAATATAAATGAAAACAGAAGTGGAGATATTTTCTGAAAAAAATGAAGATTTTCATAAAACATATGTATGATAAAATTGAGGATTATACAGAATAACTGATAATATTGAAGATTTTTGGAAAAAATCAGATAATATAATAGACATATAATTACATTAGGATATAACTGAAAAATGAAGTGGAAACATTTTCTGATAAAACTGAGGATTTTCATATATATGTATCATAACATTGAGGATTACATAGGATAACTGATAATATTGAATATTTTTAATAATATTGATCCCTAGGTTTTGGGCTTTGAGCCTCTAGAGATGCAAGAGAATACATTTCTGTGTAAGCACGGTGCTTGTGGTACTTTGGTAAGGCCGCCAAGCTGACCGGGACATTATAAATGAAGTTGGAACAGAACTAAACAACCCATCACTTATTCTCTCTGACAATAATACCTGCAATGACTCAGTTCTGAGCCCTGAGCTCCTTCCTACACACAGTGATTGTATTTCTAGTTCACATGGATCAGTAGATTTCAGTCCATGGTTCTCTCTCATTCTAGGCTTGACTTCTCTGACTGATTGATTGACTGATTGATTTATTAATTTATTTATTTACATCTTACTGCTCCTCTAGTTCCCCCATCTTGGTGCATCAAGTCTCTGCAGGATCATGTGCAGCCTCTCCCACTGAGGCCAGATATGGCAGCCCTCTGCCTCATATGTGTCAGAGGCCTTGGACCAGTCTGTGTATGCTCTTTGGTTGGTGGGTCAGTCTCTGGGACCTTTCAGAGGTCCAGATTATTTGACACTGTTGGTCTTTCTATGGGGTTACCATCTTCTTGAGGGCTTTCAATCCTTCCTATAACTCTCGTTCGACTGTGGGTATCTACATCTGTCTCAATCCGCTGCTGAGTGGGGCCTCTCAGAGGGCTGCCATGCTAGGCTAGGTTTTCTCTTATTTTTTAAACACAGGAGGGCTATGAAGATGGCTTCACCCTCAACATAGAGTGTTTAATTAGGAAGGGTTACTTTGGGGGAGCAAATCTAGTCTCTCTGCCCTTATCTTCAATTGTTGGTTTCTTTCCCCTTTTCAGATGAGAGTGACTGAATTGACTTCCTAGAGCATTATGCATTCGGAATCTATTCAGAAGTTCAGATGACAAAAATCATGTCTTTCATCTTATTTATTTATATTGCTGTTGTTGTTCTTGTTACTATACCAGGAAATGGATTTATTTTGGCTTTTTATGTCCACATAACAGGACCTTGATCATAGTCAGCACATTTTCTCTCCCCCTCAAACAGTCCCTCTTCTGCTACCATGGTTATGTATAAGTAGTTCAATCTAAATCCACACATAAGAAGAGACAGAGTTTTAGCCTCTCCTCCTTTCTTTCCACAGTTTCCTCCAAATTAGTGTTCCCTTTTTAATTTTCACCAGTTAATTCAGACTATGTAATAAAATGACAACAATTCCCATAAGCCTTTGTGTTGGCCTGCAATAAGAGTTGGCCTTGGGATGGCACTTTAGAACCTATGAGAATAGTTACTTTCTAAACCATAATGGTAGAAACCTACCATAAGTCAACTTATTGATCCAAAATTGGTTGCTTGACTCTAATATTTATAAAAGTTTTGAATATTTCAGATGTGAAGATCTAACTCAGAGAAAGGTAACTCTTCTAAAATTAATCAACCATGGTTAAAGAAACTGATTTGGCTTTCAAATATGATATTGAAAACCAAGTCAAAGCAAACCAATCAATTTTATTTAAGAGTGTGAGAAATTTAGTTTTGTCTGGGATCCAGTTCAAGCAGCCCTGTTTAGCTCCTTGCAGAGCAAACTAAGCTAAACTCAAAGGAAAATACTTAAAGATGATTTTTATAGCAATGAGATCATTCTGTAAAATGTTGGCATTTCATATTTTCCAAACACATACTTGGAAGAAACAGAATACAAGTCAGATTTAAAAGTTGACATTAATCCAGTTCTCTGTTTTTCTTCCCATTTTTTCTAACCAAGTTTACTGCCAGCTTTTACTTTGCATAATAATATATGATGAATTGTCCAGGAAAAGCCCACTGGGCACATTTCTCTTCAAACGCCTCATGTCCATGCATCAGGAGCTCAAGCTGTAGGGCAGCATGCTTATGTAATCATGGAAGATATTCCTTATTGTTGAACAATTGTCAAACACATGTTGGCATTTCATCAAATACATAAACATGTAGAAGTCATTGGTCACTCCAGGACTGAAAACACAAATCACTCTATTTGAATTCATCCTTACTTTTAGGAAATCAACACCAACTTGAATATATATATATTCTACCAGCAACAGCAACAGTACAACTAACACAATGTTATTTACTAAGTCTGTATGTTATACATTTTTACTACATGTTTATTTGCTCACAATCATACACAGAGGCTAAAATATGAGCTTTAAATATTTTGTTGGCAGACATTTTAAAGGAATTTAGGAAATTCATAAATCTCATGATTCTCATTTGATATACAAAATAGAATCATTTTAAATATGTGCAAAAGATATAATTCTTAATATAAATATTATTACTTAAAACAATTCTACAAAATTGATCACAAAATATAAAATACATTTGTATAAATAAATGTGAAATATAAAGTATAGTGCTTTACTGGAAATGTTTGTCTTGATAAACTTAACACATGGGAATTTTCCTTTCCTGGTAAATTAATCTATAGAATGCTGGATATGAGTAATGATGAGAAAAAAATAGCATTAAATAATCAATAACAAAAATAAGAGAGCATTAGATTGAAACAGCATGGGCTTTTAAAGGATTATTGACATTTTTGTTAAAAGCATTATTTATAGTTGGAGCTATGATATGTTCTTGTTAAAATACAGGAAACCTAGTAAGTGCAGACAAGTAGATCAAAAGATGGCGAAAAAAGAGCAATTCATGAAAAAAAGTATTTCTCTTAAGAATCTGAAAATTTGAAGAAATTTCAAGTTTCTTTTATTTGATAGTATAGCATTTATTTGTAGAAAACAAACATGGAACTTTTATGTCTTCCTTAAAAGTATAAAAACTATGTGTTGGAAATACAGATCAAGCCATAGAATGATTGAAGTATTTGCTAAGTTCTTCCATTGTATTGAAAATGGAGAAAATGAAAAGGATATATCTTTTATAGCAGATTAGAATTTCTCAGTGGGAGTTTTATGAATTTGACTAATCTACTTCACACATAAATAGATAGGTAGGTAGGTAAGAGATGACAATGTAATAAACAATGGGCGGATAAGTGAATAAACAGAAGAAATGATGAATACAAGCATAAATAGATGATGGGTAGAAGAATGGATATGTGGATGGATGGATGGACAGATGGATGGACAGACAGATGGATAGATGGATGGATACTTGGTGGGTTGAGGAAAATTGTTCATTTTAAGCTTCCATTTTTCTTATTGATGACACATGGTTTGTTTTTAAGTAGATCTATGATATACTCTTCGCACATCTGTTGTAGAAAATGAATATTTTATCATTCAGACGGCATTTGAACATCAGTAGAGAGAAGTTTAAAAACAGGACTTATGAATTGGTGAGACGCCTGGGCTCTCTAAGAACGTAGGCTTCGACTTAACTCCATGGGGAGCTAGCTAGTAAGCAGCACCACTCCAGAGCCTCTGCATCAGCTCCTGCCTCCAGGTTCCTGCCATGACTTTCTTCAGTGATGAGCTATGATATGGAAGTATAAGCCAAATAAACCCTTTTCTCCCCAACAACCTTCTGCTCTTTATCACAGCCATAGAAACCCTGAGTAAGGCAGTCCTCAAAATGCTATTTTTATTTATATTTGTGTGTTTGTTTTTGTTTGTGGGCTGATCTTACTCTGTTGCTAGGCAGCTGAAACTTGAGATCCTAGCAGACAGAGACCACCACAGCCCTTAAAACTTCTCCTGATTGAGCACTCAGCCTTTGTACCCAACAGACGCTGAACGACCAATTCAGCCAGGGTAAGAAGGGACTGGTGAGTGCATCCAAAGCAGGTGTTTCCCATGTGCTATCTTGCTTAATCCTCTAATAAAGCTGGAAGACTTGTTTCTTTTTCTTTTATATAAAAAGAGATTAGGTGGTTAATTAGGATGACTCAATTAGAAGATGAAGGGTTTGTGATTCTAACCTAGTTGTAGTTCAAGAAAACACATTCCTTATTCTTACCTAGTAGGCAATACCCTATGCTGATATGTGAACTCGTAACTGGTTTTTCTCAACTGTAGCAGGAAGAAATTGAGAGATTTAAGCCAACATGTGCTACATGGCATGGGCAGGGAGGGACATTTCAACACTAACAAGAAAATGGAGGTCCTTGTGCCAGCTCTGCCAAAAGTCACTGAGGGCAAGGTAGGGTCATCAGAGATGAGAGAACATCAGTTGAAAAAATGCCTTCATAAGACGGGGCTGTAGGCAAGTCTGTAGGGTACTCTCTTGGCCATCAGTGTGAGAGGACTTCTGTATTGGCTGGTTTTGTGTTAACTTGACACAAGCTGGAGTTATCACAGAGAAAGGAGCTTCAGGTGAGGCAATGCCTCCATGAGATCCAGCTGTGGGGCATTTTCTCAGTTAGTGATCAATCGGGGAGGGCCCCTTGTGGGTGGTGCCATCTCTGGGCTGGCTGTCTTGGGTTCTATAAGAAAGCAAGTTGAGAAAGGCAGAGGAGGCATGCCAGTAAGTAACATCCCTCCATGGCCTCTGCATCAACTCCTGCTTCCTGGCCTGCTTGAGTTCCAGTCCTGACTTCCTTTGGTGGTCAACAGCAATGTGGAAATGTAAGCTGAATAAATCCTTTCCTTCCCAACTTTCTTCTTGGTCACGATGTTTGTGCAGGAATAGAAACCCTGACTAAGACAACTTCCTTCATTGGTCATAAAATGCATACTAATCCCTCCCCTAGATAACAATCCCCATAGAAGTTCACTCTATTAGGCATCTTCTGACCTTGGTACACTTTTTTTTAAGGAATTTTTTTCCTTTTTTCCTTTAACATCCATCTCTTTCCTTTCAGGAATCAGCTGTTTCAGTTTGCCCTCTTGCTATGTAGTAGTTTGTCTTGGGTCTATGAACTCTTGGGTTCTTATCAACATCCTGAAGATGGAATATGGAGTCACTAGATCCCATTGACTGTTCCTCCCACACTAATTAACCTTCCTGTATAGGCTTTTCTCTCTTACTTTCATTATGACAGTGGCGGAGTCCAGCTTGTTAGGTAGTTTGGACTTCTGTCCTAAAGCTTTAGTTATATAACAGTAAGAGGAAAAAGCAAGACATGAGAAGAAGTGATTGAGATCTGATGTCTAAGGACAGAATGGTGACCTATGATTGCAGTCTTAGTTGTTGGGTGGGCTGGCATGGGAGGCTCTCCAGGGCTTGCCTGTTAGCCAGGCTTGCACAGTGAACTCCAGGTTCAGTAAGCAACTATTTCAAAAAAAAGGAAACTGATTGGGAAGACCCTGCCTGCACATGTGCATGCTTCCAACACACACTATAGAGACAGGAACACGCATAAACACACGTGACCTCCACCACCACCACCGCCGCCTCTGCTGCTGCCACTGCCACACTAATCTACAATCTGAAGCCATTTGGCTTTTGAACATCCTTTGACCTTGTCGTGGTTGGTTTTAGGCTCACCTTGCCATACCTTGTAATCACCTGAGTAGGGAACCTCACCTTGCAGATTGCTTTAATTCATATCAGAAAACCCCCTTCAATGATGTGTGGCACCTTCTGGTAGCATCCCAAGTTAAAAAGGGGGCAGGACAGAGGGAAGATTGCTCCTGTTCCACTCACTTGGCCTGCCTTCTTGCAGCTGAATCAGTTTTCCCTGCTGCTGTTCTGATTCTTTTGCTGATGATAGCACCAGCATTCCAGCCTTCCATCCCTGACTAAGGACCAGCTGTTCTCCAGGAACCCTTTAGGGTTTTGATGCCACATTGGGACTACTAAGACAATAGCCTCATGAACTGAAGGAACTGCTGGGTTGTTGGCCTCTCTCTGGAGTGAGGCAGTCATTGGAGACTCCCCCAACTCCACAAGGATCCAGACTCAAGGACCAAGCAACTACCAGAGGTTACGACTTCAAGTAAGCTGATTTGATAAAGCCACTTATATATGTATTC
This sequence comes from Apodemus sylvaticus, assembly GCF_947179515.1. Taxonomy (NCBI): domain Eukaryota; kingdom Metazoa; phylum Chordata; class Mammalia; order Rodentia; family Muridae; genus Apodemus; species Apodemus sylvaticus. Next base: position 93,409,423 of record NC_067483.1, read on the forward strand.
CCCTTCTCTCAGCTGTTTTTCTAGAGAAGCCCACTAATGCAGCCTTCTCATAGCCCGTCCCTACCATGCATGTGCTGTAAACAGAATCCCAGTGTGCATATTTTTCAGAGCTACTGAGTACTGAGTAAGCAGAGCAAAACCAAGGGAGTGTAAAGTGTTTTGTGACACACAGAAAAAGATCAGTCTTAGATATTGTCTAACCCAGCATGTACAGATTACTGATGAAGAAATGGAGGACCAAGAGAATCAAGTCTGTGAGCACAATCAAATGTTAGAGTACCCACAAATATAAAGACTTGAGTTCTTGTTGTATGGGTTTCCATGTAAACTAAACTGGATTTCTACAGGTGAAAATGTTACTTTCAAGAGAGATTTCTTTTATTACTTTTTTTTTTTTTGCTACATAAGTGGTTTGGGCAGTCTGGACAGATAAGCTCAATTACACATGGCTGATTATTCTTCTTTGACATTTTATTGACTTCTGTCAGAAAGATTCTTTTGATAAACAGGGAGCTAGGAGAAACTCTAAACAAGAGCAGATGATATATATTAATGTTAATTTGTACAGGTGAAGATGACGTTCTTAGGATGGCTCCCTCCACACCCCTTGCCTTTGCTTCATTGGGTAAGGGTATCTGAGCTGCACGTTTCAGATCTGCTCCTGACATGACTCCTTCCTTTTCTTTAGCCTGTGCATAGGCAGAATGCAATGGCAACATTTTGTGCATGTTTCCTCCTTGTCAGTCTGTGTGCTATTATAGAACTCGTCCTAGGAGCCGTTGGACAGAAGGAAACCTGTCCCTAGTAGATTTTAAATATACTTAAGGATTGATGTTGATGCATATTACATCATAGAAACAGTAAGTTACTTGATGTAGTTTTTAATGTCTTCTACTGGTTCCTTATGGATCTTGTATGGTTCAAAGAACAGGTCTTATTTAGTGATCTCTTTCAGAAATATGGGCTTAATTTTGCAGATTATGTCCATAAATCTGGTAAATCCTAAATACTTTTTACTGCATGTAGGCTCTTTCTTAAGGCCATACAACAGAAGCCAATTGGTCCAAAGTCAAGGTGGTAGTAGAGAAAACATAACAGTGAACTAGCTGATAGGAACATGGTGAGCTCTGGTCCTAGGAGCTGTCCTACTGGGATGCTGATTTAGAAGTGGTTTCCTTATAAAGCAGGTGATGGCAGATTGGCAACAACCTTCTTGGAGATGGAGGTTCTTGGACAAATGTGTGCATCTGCTCTCCATCACTGAACCACAAGATGGCTTCAGTTCTGCAAAACTGCAGAATAAAGGTCATTATTTATCGTGGCTATTCTTGGCACCAACAGTTTTGCTTGCACACTGTTTCTTATGCTTAACACAATGGGCAAGATGGAGAGCTTGGCCAGCCAAGGTGCAGTTGTGAAATAAAACATACTTTGCCTAACTTGTCAAAGTCTTAAAGTTAAGTCCATGCAAGTAAAGAGTCGGGAGTGAGATTCATTTCTGTGCATGGCTTTATACCGAATCTCATGAGAAACACAGAATTCTAATGCTAATAATATCTGCATAGTACCTGTGGTAATATCTATCTAATATCTATAGATTATCATTTAGTTTTTACATTTAAGAGTTCAATTCATTTAACTATTTGTGCTTTTAAGAAAATCCGAGGCAGATTTTGTCTGCCAGCCCGCCGGGCCGGGCTTGGGCCCGTATCCTGCCCAGGGAGCTGGGGAAGGAGAGAAGCCACATGGCCAAACTCGCTGCTTGCAGGGACACAAAAGGATCACTAGGTACTGTAACACCCTGAGCCTTAGATTTCTGGTGGTGCAAACCACCAGGGGTCTGCCTGCACTCAGGAAATGAGCACATAGGCGGCTTTTGTCTGCCAGCCCACCGGGCTCAGGGCCCGTGTCCTGCCCAGGAAGCTGTGGAAGGAGAGAAGCCCCTCGGCCATATTTGCTGTCTGCAGGGACACAAAAGGATCACTAGGTACTGTATCACCCTGAGCTTTAGATTTCTGGTGGTGCAAACCGCCAGAGGTCTGCTTGCACTCAGGAACTGAGCACATAGGTGGTTCATCTGCAAGCCAGTCCATTGCAGGACCTGTGTCCTATGTGAGAATCAGCAGAGGGAGTGACCCCCACCACATCTTCTTCCCTCCATAATAGAGCAGACAGAATATCTGGTTGACCTTGACAACCTAAGTATAGCATTGCTTGAGACAAGACTGAGAAGGGCTCCAAAGGCACAAAAGAGGAAGCCAGCATATCAGTAATATGTGCCAGAAGAAACCCAGTCATCCAGTGGTGCAGAGATAATCTTAAAGATCCACAGTAGGTTGAAGCACCAGCCAGTGACAATAAGACCATCTAACTCCTGGGAGAACCAGATGGCTAAAGGCAAACATAGGAACATTACTAATAGAAACCAAGGCATTTTGGCAGCATCTGAACCCAATTCTCCAACATTAGCAAGTCCTGGATACCCCAACACACCAGAAAAACAAGATTTGGATTTAAAATCACTGGTCATGATGCTAGTACAGGAACACATGAAGGACATACTTAAAGAAATTCAGGAGAAAATGGATCAAAAATTAGAAGCCCTTACTAGGGAAACACAAAAATCATTGAAAGAAATTCAGGAGAATACAAAAGCCAATAAGGAGGAAACACAAAAATCACTTAAAGAAATACAGGAGAACCTTGATCAACAGGCAGAAGTCATGAAAGAGGAAACACAAAAATTGCTTAAAGAATTAGAGGAAAACACAAACAAGCAAATGACAGAACTGAGCAAAAATTTCCAGGATCTAAAAACAGAAGTAGAAACAACTAAGAAAGCACAAAGGGAGACAACTTTGGAGATAGAAAACCTTGGGAAGAAATCAGGGACCATAGACACAAATATCAACAACAGAATACAAGAGATAGAAGAAAGAATCTCAGATGCCGAAGATACCATAGAAACCATGGACTCAACAGTTAAAGAAAATGCAAAATGCAAAAAGCTTGTAACCCAAAATATCCAGGAAATCCAGGACACAATGAGAAAGCCAAATCTACGGATTATAGGTATTGATGAGAGTGAAGATTTACAACTTAAAGGGCCAGCAAATATCTTCAACAAAATTATGGAAGAAAACTTCCCTAACCTAAAGAGAGAGATGCCCATGAATATACAAGAAGCCTACAGAACTCCAAACAGACTGGACCAGAACAGAAATACCTCCTGTCACATAATAATCAAAACCCCAAATGTACTAAACAAAGAAAGAATACTTAGGGCAGTAAGAGAAAAAGGGCAAGTAACATATAAAGGAAGACCTATCAGAATTACACCAGATTTCTCACCAGAGCTCATGCAGACTCTAAGAGAACACAAATGCCAGCCAAGACTACTATACCCAGCGAAACTCTCAATTACTATAGATGGAGAAACCAAGATATTCCATGACAAAACCAAATTTACACAATATCTTTCTACAAACCCAGCCCTACAAAGGATAATAGGGGGAAAGCACCAGTACAACGAGGGAAACTATACCCTGGAAGAGCAGGATATTAAGCTTCTTTCATCAAACCCAAAGAGGATAACCACACACGTATAAAATTGAAATCAAAAATGTTAGGAAGCAATAACCACTACTCCTTGAAATCTCTTAACATCAATGGACTCAATTCCCCAATAAAAAGACATAGACTAACAGACTGGTTACGTAAACAGGACCCTACATTTTGCTGCATACAGGAAACACACCTCAATGTCAAAGACAAAAACTACCTTAGAGTAAAAGACTGGAAGACAATTCTACAAGCAAATGGTCCTAGGAAACAAGCCGGAGTTGCCATTCTAATATCAGATAAAATTGACTTTCAACCTAATGTCATCAAAAGAGACATGGAAGGTCACTACTTTCTGGTCAAAGGAAAAATCCAACAAGAAGAACTCTCAATCCTGAACATCTATGCCCCAAATACAAGGGAGCCCTCATTCATAAAAGAAACTTTACTAAAGCTCAAAGTACACATTGCACCTAACATAATAATTGTGGGTGACTTCAACACTCCACTTTCACCAATGGACCGATCAGGAAAACAGAAACTAAACATGGAGACAATGAAACTAATTGAAGCTTTGAACCAATTGGAGTTAACAGATATATATAGAACTTTTTATCCCAAAGCAAAAGAATATACCTTTTTCTCAGCACCTCATGGTACCTTCTCCAAAATAGATCATATAGTTGGTCACAAGACAGACCTCAACAAATATAAGAAGATTGAAATAATCCCATGCCTCCTATCAGATCACTATGGACTAAAAGTGGTCTTTAGTAACAGTAAAAATAATAGAAAGCCCACATACACATGGAAACTGAATAATACTCTACTCAATGATACCTTGGTCAAGGAAGAAATAAAGAAAGAAATCAAAGATTTCTTAGAATTTAATGAAAATGAAGGCACAACATACACAAATCTATGGGACACAATGAAAGCAGTGCTAAGAGGAAAACTCATAGCTTTGAGTGCCTCCAAAAAGAAATTCGAGAGAGCTTACACTAGAAGATTAACTGAACAACTGAAAACCCTGGAACAAGAAGAAGCTAATTCACCCAGGAGGAGGAGAAGACAGGAAATCATCAAACTCAGGGCTGAAATCAATCAAGTAGAAACCAAGAGAACCATACAAAGAATCAACAAGACCAAAAGCTGATTCTTTGAAAAAAATCAACAAGATAGATAAACCCTTAGCCAGACTAACCAAAGGGCACAGAGAAAGTATCCAAATTAACAAAATTAGAAATGAAAACGGAGATATTACAACAGAAACCGAGGAAATTGAAAAAATCATCAGATCCTACTACAAAAACCTGTACTCAACACAACTGGAGAATCTGGAGGAAATGGACATTTTCTTAGACAGATACCAATTACCAAAATTAAACCAGGATCAAATAGACCATCTAAACAGACCCATAACCCCTAAAGAAATAGAAGGGGTCATAGATAGGCTTCCAACCAAAAAAAGCACAGGACCAGATGGTTTCAGTGTAGAATTCTATCAGACCTTCAAAGAAGACTTAACACCAATACTCTTCAAACTTTTCCACCAAATAGAAACAGAATGAACACTACCCAACTCCTTCTTCGAAGTCACTATTACGCTGATACCAAAACCACACAAAGATCCAACTAAGAAAGAGAATTTCAGGCCAATTTCCCTTATGAATATCGATGCAAAAATACTAAATAAAATTCTTGCCCACCGAATCCAAGAACACATCAAAACGATCATCCACCATGATCAAGTAGGCTTCATCCCAGGGATGCAGGGATGGTTCAATATACGGAAATCCATAAATGCTATCCACTACATAAACAAACTCAAAGAAAAAAAAACACATGATCATTTCATTAGATGCTGAAAAATCATTTGACAAAATTCAGCATCCTTTCATGCTAAAAGTCTTGGAAAGGACAGGAATTCAAGGCCCATATCTAAACATAGTAAAAGCAATATACAGCAAACCAGTAGCCAACATCAAACTAAATGGAGAGAAACTTGAAGCAATCCCACTAAAATCAGGGACTAGACAAGGCTGCCCCCTCTCTCCATATCTTTTCAATATAGTTCTTGAAGTCCTACCTAGAGCAATTAGACAACAGAAGGAAGTCAAAGGGATACAAATTGGAAAGGAAGAAGTCAAACTATCACTATTTGCAGATGATATGATCGTATACTTAAGTGACCCTAAAAACTCTACTAGAGAACTCCTACAGCTGATAAACAACTTCAGCAAAGTGGCTGGCTACAAAATCAATGCAAGCAAATCAGTAGCCTTTATATATTCAAAGGATAAGCAGACTGAGAAAGAAGTTAGGGAAATGACCCCCTTCACAATAGCTACAAACAGCATAAAGTATCTTGGGGTGACTCTAACCAAACAAGTGAAAGACCTATATGACAAGAACTTCAGATCTCTGAAGAAGGAAATCGAAGAAGATCTCAGAAAATGGAAAAACCTTCCATGCTCGTGGATTGGCAGGATTAATATAGTTAAAATGGCCATCTTGCCAAAGGCAATCTGCAGATTCAATGCTATTCCCATAAAAATCCCAACCCAGTTCTTCATAGAGCTAGAAAGAGCAATTCTCAAATTCATCTGGAATAACAAAAAACCCAGGATAGCTAAAACTATTCTCAACAGTAAAAGAACTTCTGGGGGATTCAATATCCCAGACTTTAAACTCTACTACAGAGCAATAGTGATAAAAACTGCATGGTATTGGTACAATATCAGGCAAGCGGATCAATGGAATAGGATTGAAGACCCAGAAATGAACCAACACACCTATGGTCACTTGGTCTTCGACAAAGGAACTGAAAGCATCCAGTGGAAAAAAGATAGTCTTTTTAACAAATGGTGCTGGTTCAATTGGAGGTCAGCATGCAGAAGAATGCGCATCGATCCATTCTTATCTCCTTGTACCAAGCTCAACTCCAAATGGATCAAGGACCTCCACATAAAACCTGACACACTGAAACTAATTGAAAAGAAAGTGGGGAAGACCCTGGAGGACATGGGCACAGGGGAAAAGTTCCTGAATAGAACACCAATAGCTTACGCTCTAAGATCAAGAATTGACAAATGGGACCTCATAAAACTACAAAGTTTCTGTAAGGCAAAGGACACCATCAAAAGGAGAAAACGTCAACCAACAGACTGGGAAAGGATCTTCACCAACCCTAAATCCAACAGAGGGCTAATATCTAATATATACAAAGAACTCAAGAAAGTAGAACCCAGAGAACCAAATAACCCCATTAAAAAGTGGGGTACGGAGCTAAACAAAGAATTTTCACATGAAGAACTTCGGAGAACTGAGAAACACCTTAAGAAATGTTCAACATCATTAATCATTAGGGAAATGCAAATCAAAACAACCCTGAGATTTCACCTCACACCAGTCAGAATGGCTAAGGTCAAAAACTCAGGAGACAGCAGGTGTTGGCGAGGATGTGGAGAAAGAGGAACACTCCTCCACTGCTGGTGGGATTGCAAGATGGTGCAACCACTTTGGAAATCAGTCTGGCGGTTCCTCAGAAAACTGGGCATGTCACTTCCTGAGGACCCTGTTATACCACTACTGGGCATATATCCAGAGGATTCTTCAGCATGCAATAAGGACACATGCTCCACTATGTTCATAGCAGCCCTATTTGTAGTAGCCAGAAGCTGGAAAGAACCTAGTTGTCCTTCAACGGAGGAATGGATACAAAAAATGTGGTATATTTACACAATGGAGTACTATTCAGCCATTAGAAACAATGAATTCATGAAATTCTTAGACAAATGGATGGAGCTGGAGAACATCATACTAAGTGAGGTAACCCAGTCTCAAAAGATCAATCATGGTATGCACTCACTGATAAGTGGATATTAGCCTAGAAACTTTGAATACCCAGGACATAATCCACAAATTAAATGATGTCCAAAAAGAATGGAGGAGTGGCCCCTGGTTCTGGAAAGACTCAGTGCAAGAGTATAGGGGAATTCCAGAACAGGGAAGTGGAAAGGGGTGGATGGAAGAATAGGGGGACGGAAGAGGGCTTATGGGAATTGCGGGGAGTGGGGACCCAGAAAAGGGGAAATCATTTGCAATGTAAATAAAAAAAAAGATGTTTGATGGAAAAAAAAAAGAAAATCCTTTAACAGCTATGCATTTATTTGATATGTCTATAGCAGGCAAATCCAGACTTGGGAAGACCTGAATGTGGTGGCATCCACCTTTAGTCTCAACATTTGGGAGGCAAAGTCAGGCAGATCTCTATGTTTCAGACCAGCCTAGGCTACACAATGAGTTACAGGCTAGCCTGGACAGGCCCTGTGAAAAGATGTAAGGTAGAAAGTACTGTGGTAGTTGGTGGGGGCTGGGAGTGGAGGATGGGGAAGGACTGCGAAATGGGTAGAAGGCTTCTTTTGAGGCTGAAAGAAAAGTGTTTTGAAATTAGATGGTTGTGACAGTTACAAAATGACTCTGAGTTTATGATATATTCTCTCTTTTTCCCTCCTTCCCTCCCTCCCTCCCTCCCTTCTTTCTTTCCTTCCTTCCTTCCTTCCTTCCTTCCTTCCTTCCTTCCTTCCTTCCTTCCTTCCTTCCTCTTCCTCTCTTCCTCCCTCTTCCTCTCCCTCTCCCCTCTCTCTGTGGCTCTAGGGCTAGAATCCAGGGCTTTGAACATGCTAGGCAACCTCTCAACCACTGGGCAACATCCCAAGTCCTCTTATAATAGTCAAGGATAGTTGAAATAGAGTCTCCTTATGCAACTCAGCCTGGTCTTGATCTTGAGATACCCCTGCCTCAGTTTCCCAAGTGGTTGAGAACAGATGTGCACCCCTGTGTCCTGTTCTTTGTCTCTGACTCTCTCCCTCCCACCTTCCAATCTCTTAAATCATTTTAAAGAAAATTGTTTGTTTATTTATTTATATTTTATATTATGAGTGTTTTTTTGGCGTGTGTGCATGCTGTTCTCAGAGGTCAGATGAGGGATGAGATCCCTTGGAGCAGGAGTTATAGGCTGTGTGCGTGCTAGAAATCCCACCCTGGAATCGATCCATGTCCTCTGCAGGAGTGGCAAGGATTCTTGACTGCAGAATAATCGTTCCAGGCACCTCTCTGAAACAGCTTTTAGTGACTAAATAAATGTGTCCTAGGTCTGAGGACACACAGGAGGGAAAAAAAAAAACCGGCGTTTTCATGAAAGTTACTATCTATCATACATATTTAGGGTTTGTGGGTCTACTTGAACTCAGGTTTTCCCTGGGAAAACTCACACCCTCATAAACAGTCTGCCCGAGACTGTAGATAGTTCACTGATAGGTCATTTCAGTCTCACAATTGAAAGCACTGTCTGATACCAAAGAAGAACATATTCCATAGTCATCATTACTTCATGTAAGTAACTAAAATTCACAAAATTAAGCAGCCCACTCAGACATAGATGGCCGAAACCGATGGACCGAGAAGCTAGGATAAATTCTTAGTAATCCTACTTTCATTTTTAAATTATAAAAATAGATTCTACTCATTGTGTTATTTACATTTCTCATGTGGTCCTATTACTTGGCAAGAAGCAATCTGAAGAAGGATGGGTTTCTGTGACTCATTGAGAAGATAGAGTCGGCCACAGTGGGAAAGGCGCGTAGCAGGGCTGGAGGCAGCTGGTCACGCTGCAGCTGCAGTGAGGGAGGAGAAGGGGCAGTTTTGGTGTTCACAGTTTCTTCTTTCCTTTTATGGGGCCAGGTGTTCCAGCCTACAGGATGATGGTGGGTTTCCCTACTCTTCTTCAACCTCTCTGGAAACACCCTCAAGAAACACCCTTCCTTCTGCTATTATCTTATCCAATTCCAATGTGGTAGTTTTTGTTTTATTTCGTTGTATTTTTGTTTTTTTATATTTAAAAAATGAATGAATGAATGAAGAATGAAAACAAAGCCACTAGGGTAGAGGCTGACAGTGGAACAGTCATCACTAATACCTGCTGGGAGAGGAACATCAGTTTTCTCCAATGAAATGATGCTGAATATATCAACCGCTCCAGGGCAGGCTTCATGTTCAGGAGTAGTTGATCAATAAATAATAAAGTTCACAGGGTTTTTTTTTTTTTTGTATGTTTTAATTTGGTTACAGATTGGCATTTCTTTTTATTGCAGGGGGAGGGACTGTTTTATTTTACCTTCTTGTGTTTGGAGGGTTCTATTGTTGTATTGAATTTGTTTGCTTTTCGAGAAAGTTGGATAGGCAGGGAGAGACAGGGAGAGGGAGTCTGGAAAGACTTAGGGAAGGAAAGAATAAGATCAAAACACAATTAAGGTTAAAATTGTTTAAGTAATAAAAATATAATTTTAAAAATATATTTCCTTGGGGCTGAAGAGATGCCTCAGAGGTTAAGGGCACTGGCTTCTCATCCAGAGGTCCTGAGTTTAATTCCCAGCACCCACATGGTAACTCACAACCATCTGTAATGTGATCTGGTGCCCTCTTCTGGCATGGAGGTATACATGCAGATACAGCACTCATACATAAAATAAATAAATCTTAAAAAGGGCAAGTTAATAGTAAATCTTTAAAAAATATATAGTTCCTAGGTGATTCTAAATTTAGTCAAATTCACTATAAAGGTTACCAATTACACTCATATTGTAACTCATGATCTTGGAGAGGAAAATGCATACTGCTCATATTATCAATTCCCTACCATTATATACCTTTAGTTACTTCCACAGAAATATATGTGAGCTGCCTATGTGAATATGGCCATATTCGTCTCACTGCTCTAACTTTATTTCCTTTTCCATTTAAATATTTTCCCATATTGACAGACATGGACTGCCTTCATGGCTGTAAATGTACCATGGTTTATTTAGCTATCCTCTATTCTGCTTTCAAGCCTGTGCTCTTGCTATTTTTCTAGAAACAGAATAACACCTGTGCCTTTCTTTGGAAATAGTCACATTCCACTGTGCTTTAGGTTCCCAATAGCTGAGGCTGGGCCTTAGGCCACTCCCTCAACAGTACATCTCCAGTGGGCCGCAAACAGTGTCCACCGTCTACAAAGATGCTCTGCTACCTGGCTCATCTTCACAGCCACAAGTTACAAGCTTAAGTGCTGTGATATTAACCTTTTGGTCTATAGTGTCTGTTTTCTAACATGTCTACTATGTTTGCAAAAGCAATTTGGTAGCATGTGGCCAAAAACAAATTTAGCCAGTTTATGTGAAAAAATAAAAGTAAAAAGGAACACAGTGGTTACGGACCGGGTTCTGGGGAGGGAACGAATGCCAGGCTTGAGCTCTCTCTAGAGTATTGCCATTAAGGCCATGCACGGCAAACAACAACTACCTTTTTATTGGTTAGCTCCAGAAGTTAATGCTCTTGGAGGGGGACTTCCTATTTTTATAGTCAATTCCACACTAACCAGTTTTGTTCAGAGCGTGGGAGTGGGAGGGAGAACATCATCCTAGCATGGGATTTTCTGCTGGAGCCTTGGAGGAAGGTGTGGAATGGGAATCAGTTAGTAGCAGAAATGGGGCAGAGGGATACAGAGGGCACATGGCCACTCCTCTGTGCTCTCAGGTTGGGAGTGGGGATATGGAGAGATCCAGATAGCTCAGAGTGGGCACACCAACAAGAGGGTGCCTCATTTTAATAGGCTCAGTGCAAGAGACTTAAATTGGCATTGCACACTTTATAGTTAAAGCGACAGAAGAGTGAGTCCACAGAGAAGCATGTATGAAATGGAAACACAAAGAAGAAAAAGGTGTGTGTGAGAAAGACAGAAATCGTGGGCATGCATTTGTTGAGGGGGTTTCCTGGTAGCATTTGCAATTTTTGCTATTTGGCATTTTGAACTCAGCTACGTCCTCAGCCATATGGTCTCTTACAACGTCTGCACCCCTGACAGTTTTCCTCTTTGACTGCATGGTCTTGACCAGAAACCACAGGCCATTTCAGGAAGCCTTGCCTTTACCCACTCAACAAATATTTTTGAGTGCATACTGGGTCTGAGCCACCATATTATACTCAGGGCACATATAAATGAAACTCGTTGGTGTGATGTGGAGCTTGTAATTGGAGAAACTAAGGATATTAAAAGAGAATGTAAGATGTTTGTTGTGGGCATAGCAATGAGAGCTGGTGTGGTTTAGAGCGATCAGGGAAGCTTCTCAAGAGGGAGACGAATGCTCACGGTCTTTGAGAATTAAAGAGAGTGGGAATAACAAGTTTTACTAGCAGTTGAGTTAGAGACTAGCCAATGCTACCTCCAAATTGCATCTACCAAATACTTCTAAGAAATGAGCATACGGAGTGGTTTTTCTATTCATTCATGTAATTTTTCCCACAGGTAATTTGTACAGCTAAATAAAGACAAGTACGGGAGGTAATATCATCTAAAATGAAAGCAAAGGGGCTGGAGAGCTGGAGATGGCAGAACGTGGACGTAGCATTTGGGAGGCTGTGGTTCAATGCTTAACAACCTCAGTAAGACAACATAAACTGCAAATAAAATAATGGAGAATGGCAAACACATGTCTCATCTCATTATTAGTCAATCTGCCTGGCTAGAAACTTCTAAGAACTTATTTTAAACTCAGAGGTTAAAGCAACATTTCAGTTGCTGAGGGGAAATTCACTTAGTAAAAACATTTTGACCTCTGGGGACTTCATGTGTCTTTATGTTAGCTAAACAGAAATTACAGAAAATAGAAGTTTCCCATGTGGGATGTAGAAGAATTAGGTAGATTTCACCATTAGGAACCCAAAATTTCAACCTGATTAATCAGCTAATCAAAGACCTTTGTTTAATTTAACTTTCTTTATCAACTCAGAGCAGGGCCTCTCAGAGCATAGCATCTGTATAAGTGATGTGGTTGTAGGTGGGCAGAGACAGCATCTCTTTTGGGAGGCAAGCTATTATTCCTACCTCTGATTTTTAACAAAAGAGAGACTTACAGCTTTAAAATGCTAATTTTATCACTGATTAGCCAGGTAAGTGGAGGAGAAAGAGAGACAGTGTGCTGGGCAAGAGTATGTGTTTGAAGGCCCAGGGCGAGATGGAATGCACAAGGTTGTTATATTTGGATGAAGAAAGAGGAATGGAAGAGAGGGACTAGTCTCCAGGGGCATAAGCAGGAGCCTGATTATGCAGGGAGCTTGGAAACATCATAAAAGTTATCAAGAGGCTGAAAGCAGGAGAAAAGCTTCACTAGGTCGACATTTCACACACACATGCACACACACAGTTGTTAGAAACAAAGTCCCTTCATTTTCATAGGTTTGGATGGGCTCATGAAGATTTTTAAAAGGTGGGAAGGGTTTGCAATTAATTTCAGAGGTAGAATTTACTGACTTGATGATCCGTTTCTCTGCAGAAGAGACAAAACTTCCAAGGGACATCCATATTGTAGGCTGTGAAGAGGAAGACTTGGGTGGGTGCCAGTTTTCTTCCTACTGAGCTGGAAGCTCTTACATCTAAACCAAGAGGTAATTCAGCAGATCTGGATGCACGCTGTCAGTGGGCAGACTGTTCAGTTTCTCTTCACAATATAAAGATACGTATAGACATGGCACATCAACCTGTGGCCTGTGCACAGATAACTTTGTGGAAGAACTGCTCTGGAACTCAGATCTTCTCCCATGTAGGCACAATTCTTTCTTATGTCTAATAAGCAACTGGTCACTGTTTGGCAGTTCTAGCCAAAGGTCTTTCAGAAAGTCAGGGAATGAGTGTGGCACTCTAAAAGAATGCAGATGTTAAGTAACATCCTGATAGGCAAGTCTCAGAAGTCCCCATTCCCATGCAAGCTGTGACAGTCAACCCTGGAAGGTTTGTCATCTCCCATCTCTTAGCTCAGAAAACTGCACTTTTGGAGTCCTCCTAGCCACTAGAGGGCACCAACCTCACAGATACATTCAGAAGCACCTTTCAAGGGCTATCTGTAGAGCTAATGTTTTAAGTGTTTTCTTTATAATTCTGTTGCACAATGCACTAGTGTTAGAGACACCGATGGAGGAAAAAAAAATAGAAGCAATTATAGTTGACTTTGCTTGGAGGTCTTTCCCCAACTGTGTGCAATTTACACAGGTTGGGCAACTTACAAAATTCTTTGTTAGCCAATTATAGGATACAATTACCACTTGATTCTGTTGATCTTGTTTCTCTCTCCTCTTGGCTCCTTCAGAAAATTTCATCCTTTCTTTTGTGAAGTTGAGAGAGAGAGGGGGAGGGAGGAGAGAGAGAGAGAGGGAGGAGAGAGAGAAGGGGAGGAGAGAGAGAGGGAGGAGAAAGAGAGAGAGGGAGGAGAGAAAGGGAGGGAGAAAGATTAAACAAAAGCAGAAAATGGAAACTCTGATCTTTCCTACCCTTGTCCTTCTTGCCTGCCACCAATGTTTTCCCTAGCTGCTTCTTAACACATATAGACATCACATAAGTGTATTTTTAGGGTCTGAGAACCAGGACTCTGCCCTAACAATGTCACTCTGCCTCCTTTTAAAAGTGAGATGTGCTGTCATCAGGTATCGTTCTCAAATTCCTCAAGGATTGGCTAATTCTTAAGTTTCTTAGACTTGGCAAGGGTTCTGAAGGGTTTTCTTTTGAGTGGCCTTGAAACCCAGACTCAGCCAGGTGTGTGTCTGGAGGGAGCGTCAGGAGTCAGCCTGGCACTCCTTCTCTTCCTCAGCTACTGGGATTTCACCTCAGCTGCTCCTGCTTGAGCAATGTGATGACAATCCCAGGACTCACGAGCTTTGTGGTTTTGTTGTTTTAGTTTGTTTTTTGGTTTTGCTTTTGTTAGCTTGTTGTTTTGTTCCATTTTGTTGTGTTCTGTTTTTCTTCCTCGCTATAGAGAAGCAGGTTCTCTAGGCAGACTAATGTGAGGCTCTTCTACTTTCCTCTTCAGATGGCTTGATTTGACTCTGGAGCTAGAACTTTTAAAAACCTCCCTCCTGCCAAACACTCAAAAGTCTGCATTTACTACCAAATGACTTTCATAAACCTTTACCCAGAGAATATTCATGACTAAACAAAGTCAACATTCAAGTTGAAAGTTGAATCATATAGTTCAAGTAATCCAAGCCCAAAAGGGTCTCATTTGGTCCTGCTGTGCAATCAAAACCAATAAAAAGTTGTGTGTTGATTTAGATCTGGAATACACTCCCCCAGGGCCCATATGTTAAAGGATTGGTTCCTAGTTTGGCACCATCAGAACACAGAGAATATGTTAAGAGATGGAACCTGGGAGGTCTTCCAACCACCAAGACCTGTCCTTGGATTGTACTGCAGAGTTTAGTCACGTCTTTCTCTTTGCCCCAGCCTTAATGTGGACAGGATTTTACTTTATCAGATGCTCCTTTGTATGATGTGGACCATATATAATATATATGATTGTAGGTTTGGTCTTTTCTGGTTTGAAATCCTGGAGAGTTGTGAACTTATAGAGGTGTCATAGTAGGCTGCCATCCCTTTGTGTGTGTTTCTTTGTTGTGTGTTGTGCATTTGTTAGCATCAAGGTGTCCTCCAGCTGAATATCCCCCTACTCTGTTCTCAGTACTTATTTATTTTACAGGCATCCTCTTATGAGCTCTCCTCACTTGAGTCTGTATTCCTTGCTATTGTTGGTGAGCGTTCTTAGCAATACCAGGTCTAGGAAACCCAATGCTGCCTTCTGGGCTCCTCAGTACTGCTTGCACATAGAGAACAGACATACATGGGTAAAACACCCATGTGCATAAGATTAATAAAAAAGATCTATGATCTTGGTCAGTGTTCCTTCCTGGTCAGAATGATGTGATTTCTTCCCTCCTGAGTGACTTTTGTCGCAGCCCTGCAGGTAGGGAGGGGGTTACTAGTCTCAGTTATTCAAAAACATTGTTAGTGTGTCGCTTAGCTGAAAAGAGCTTCCTATTTCTAAGACACCCTTGACTGCTTATGACAAGTTCATATCTCTTCTCTTAAGGATTGTTCTTTCTGGGCATGAAGCTTTTCACTTGGGAACCCCACTTGTCTGTGCTTAGCTTTAAGACTCTTGAGTTCTCTTCCCAACTCTACATGTTTCAAGACTAGGCCAAGTTAACCATCATGTGTGCCGCGTTCTCCTGTGGCTTTGCCCAAGCAGTGGAAACCTTTCCAGGTTACTGATGCTAGGGTACCCTTGGAAAATCTCATCTTGTGGCTCCCATGATGCTCTACTTCCTGTCTCCACCGGCACTTCCTGTCTCCACTGGCACTTCCTGTCTCCACACGCTCCCTTTCCTGGCAGGATATTGCTATCGTTCCACTCATAGTGCATTCGGCTTCTCTCTCTTTTTCTACATCTTACTCAATCGTTCTGAGCTTGAGGTTCTCCTGGAATGCATGTGAAAGAAGACCCCACCCACCCCCGTTCCTAAGCAGCAGCTACTATTGATCACAGCCTGGCATGGACAGTGTGGTGTGGCTGGATGCTCTTTGGTACCCATGCCTAGCTGCTTCTTCACAGAGGAATGTCACGCCCAGGCATATGTCTTTCTATTTTCTCTTTCCCTTCTAGGAACAGGGGCATTGTTAGCCTCTCTGTCTTCTTTTACCTAGCCTAAGAGAGGTGCTTTCTAATTTTCAACCTTACCCAGAATTCATAGAAAATCATTGCAAATACGACGAGAGCACCATCTTCCTCTAGTCACATTTACCATGGAAGCCTTGTTAGCCTTGGCATTGGCTGACTCTGCCTTCTTCTGTCTGGCTTACTCTCTCCCTCTTTCCCATAAGTTAATCACAGAAGCATTTGGAATTGCTTTTAAAGATAAGGCTGGATGTTTTCATGGCTAACCCTGGTCTGTCTTCTCCACTGAGCTTCAGTCAGGTTTCAAGTGAAAATTGTTCATATAAATTGGGTGGGCTGTGAAGGGGGTACACGGTGTGCAGCAAGAGGGAATGAGGGGTAAGGAAGAGAAACCTCTGCAAAAAGCCTCTTTGCTTTAGTTAGGACAGAAAAATGAATCATCTGTAAACAGAAATGACATCATAAATCACTTGTCTTTTTCCCAATGTCTAAAGCCACAGGGTCTGTCTACTGTTCTATCTATTCTAAATCAAGTTCACGTGGACTTTTCCACTGACTTACTGTGCCAATGAGTAACACATAATCTAACAATAAGTACATTCATTTCATCAGTGGGCTATACGCTATTGAGATAACTGAGCCAGTTTGAGCAGTAATAGACTCTGGAGTGATGCCATTCGTAATGCTCTGGGCTTCTATTATACGCTATGCCTGGGTCCTTAGGTCAGTTTCAATTTAATGTTATAGTGAAATATTGACTGAATGTATCTGTTCACCATGTGGGTTATGGGCATCTGTTGAGCATCAGGGAACACAATCAACTGATTTACCAAGAGCTCCTAAAGTATACCGACCTGCAGTAGGTCACCCCACGCTCAGACTAGGAAGCACCACCGTCAGCTCACCTGCCAAGCTGTCGCAGTACAGCTCATTTCTCATTTATTACAATTCACATCCAATCACATACATTCCTTCCAGTTTCAGAATGTTGAAAAACCACCTCAAGCTATCTGTGAACTTGATTCTTTCCATATCTTGGAATGAAACATATTCAGTTTGAGTCTGGGGTTGAGGTTAAGGTGGAGATGTATTTCTTTAAGGATAATTGGATATAACTGAGAGGGAATGATTTATGATCCCTAGGTCTTCTTGGGGAAAAGTTGTAACGACAGAGCTTTCCAAGTTTGTGTGAAATCAAATACTGAGTTGTTGTCTTGTGGCTGTTCTTTAGTACCAATTCAGATGGTTATTCTAAATTTAATATATACATATGTACATTAAATAATAATATATAAAATATATACAATATATGCATATAATATACATATGCATTAAATTTAGAACAACCATCTGAATTGGTGACTATATATATCTATATATACATATATCTATACACACATATGCATACACACATATGTATGCACACACATGTATATACACAAATATATCCATATATCCATTTTACACACACATATATACCTATATATATTTATACACACATATATGCACACACATGCATATATATATACACATGCACACATATATGTATATGTATAGTTTCAATTTTCCAATGTGTTTTTAATGTAGTCAGATAGATGGAGGTACAGTCCACTCTGGGCATGGATGCTATGGCTCTGACTTAGGCGGATATTCATGTACTCTTTTGGTTAGTGCTGTCACATGCTTTCAAGAAAAGCCTACTTCCCATTGTGTATTTTCTGTTTTATTTTTTCTGATTTGTAACTATGTATAAATGTGAGTTATAAAATCATGCTTTAAAATAAAAATGAGTTGACTGTATAGCTCACTGTGTGGTCAGGGTATTTAAGCCATAGGTGGAGTGAGAGTTGGTGGTTCTATATTAATAGTCTCTTCTTTTGAAGATTTTTTGTTATAAGCATTTTTTGCATGCATGTATATGAATCATATGTGTGCTATGCTTGTTGAGGCGAGAAGAGGGCGTCAGAGCCCTTGGAAGCACTCAACTCCTGATGCATCTCTCCAACCCCATATTTTCTCCTTTGAACATGAGGCAACTCCACACAGCTTTGGAAGGAGTTGGAAAATGCTCTATCAGGAGTTTAAGTCTTAGTGTCTAAGGACTGGGCAGTCAGAGTGAGCCTTCCCAGTTCTATTCTTGGTGTGAAAGAACCTTACCTTCCTCTTGAAGGGCCCATATTATTACAAAGTCAGGGTCTTCAGCCAGCCAGCCAGTCTTCTACAAGATACTGTTACACATTTATATTTCCTTCCTCTTCTCTTGCCTCCTCCTAAGATCATTGCCTATGGGCAACAAACTCTTGTGTAGTCAAATAGTGTTCCCTCAAAACCCAAAGCTGAGGCCAATGAAATGGCTCAGTACTTATTGTGTAGAGCAGAAAACTGGTGACCTGAGACAAGACCACCCCAATAGCTGCTCTTGCCAATAACATTTAATCAGAACCCAGCACTTTCCTTTGCTTTTCTCATGCCAATGGCAGGCTGATCGTGACTGGTGCCCTATGTACCCACAAAAGCATAATGTAAAGGCTCTTTAGCAAAAATAAGTGTCCTGAGAAAATACACACACACACACACACACACACACACACACACAACTCCAAAATATATTTTGTGTGTCTTATGTGTGTGAAAGCATGTGCAAGTGTCCATGTACAAATGTGTATACAGGTGTGTGTATGTGCACATGGGTGTGCATGTGCACATGTGTGTATGTGTGTGTGTATGTGTGTAGGATAGGCATTGATTTCTGGTGTCACTCCTCTGAAACTATCTACCTTTTGTTTTGGAGACAGGGTGTTTTTCCAGGATCTGAAGCTCCTCAGATCTCCAGCACTGGAATTACAAGTCCATGTCACCAGTTTCAGTTTTTTCATTGGTTCTGCAGAGCTAATTCAGATCCTCACTATCACAAAGCAGACTCACAGCCATTTCTCCAATCCAAATGCCTAAGTATTTCTGTTGCCCTTTGCCTTCCTTAAAGTCTCTGAAGAAGGGATCAGATTCTTCCATGATATTTATGTTGGGAAGTCTCATACACAACAATTCTTGTTCCATTTATACATGAGCATTGGGAAATCGCTATGGCATCCATTTGGATATCTGTGTAGACCTCATTCTAGACAGTCTGTTACAGTGGCATAGGTAGCCACATTTCTGGGTGCAATTACTTCAGACCACCACGTTGATGACACAAAGTCACTGTTCTGTTGGGATGTTCCCATAAGATCAATTGGGCTTACATTCTTCATTTATAAAATGAATGATGAACAGGATAACTACATCACAGGTATTTCTGGGAATACAAAGTCAGTAATGTAGGCCACCTTTCCAACCTCATCTCAGTGTTGCTCTTAGCACTGACTTCCATGTCCCCTTACTGCCAATGGCCTTTGGAGGCCCACCATTCAATATTTTCCTGATGGGCCTCCTCCTGCCTTTCATCACCACATTGTGACTGCTCTCTGAACCTTGTGGTCACAGACATCCTTTTATCTCTTCCATGATCCTGCCAAAGCTAACAGCCAGTCTTTACGGTGAGTGATCACAGCACAATGTTCTAAAGGAAGCAGCATGCATGAGTTGGTTTCTGATGTGCAAGGTATGCTCTTCATTCAGTTTAGTCTCAGATAATTCAATGTCTAAACAACCAAAGAATAGGGATTTAAAGGGACCTCTCATTTTACCTACCACCATATCATCATCATCATCAATCATCATTATCATCATCATCAAATTTTTTAATAAGCACTAGAATTTGAAGTTTGAAAAGTGAAATAATTTAGGGCCCAGAATGCAGTCCTGGAACTTCTGAGAATAACTTGGATGGCACATTTCCTGAGACCCAACAGAGACCCCACTGAGCTTACTATAAGCATGGGTAAAGTTATAGCACCCAAGGAGGAAAGACATAGCCATTCACAGTTAATCATAGCAGCGACTGCCCAAAGTCTTGCCAAAGGGCCACTGAATAACCTACTCAGATGAAGTTTGCTTCCCATATTTCAGGCAGTGGCCATCTGGTTTGAGTTGGAAGAGTCTTTTTCCCTCTTCCCTCTTCCCTTTCCCCACCCAGCCAAGTATGAGAGATTATCCCTGTGCTACTCACAGAACGTGTAGCCACCAAGTTGGGTCAATGGTATTTCTGACAGTCAGAAGCTGGAAAAATAATGAATTAGAGGTCCAAAGGTCACCTCAATATTTGCTGCAGATGGACCTCTGTCATTTACTGACAAATATTATGGCCAGGCTCCAAGCGTGGGACATTCATCCACACTGTATTTGCTAGGATATTAAAATGAAATGTATCTATGTTGCTCATTGGCTTCCAAGGAGGAGGGGGCATGGTTTGAATTAAGACTTTGTATTTCTCTTCAGCAGACCAGTGTTTAATGGTGGACAGCTTTTCTCCTCAGTGAGGTGATTATTGGGCATGGGTTTGTCAAAACTATTTACTGTATGAGTCTCAAACTCAAAAATTCTATTAAAGTCGTAATTCAAAGCATGTTAGCCAGGCTCACCTTCTCCACCCTCCCTCAGGTTTTAAGTCAGGGGGCTTTCTGTGTACAAAGGCCGTGGGTGAACAGCAGTCTGCACTCAGGCCTGGTTTTGCTCTCTGTGGTTGTAGTTACTGAAACACTAAAGGGAGTTTCATAAACAATTCGTAAGCTTTAATGGCTGGAGGCTGCAGGGCTAGTCCTGTAGTTCCATTAGCAGAGTGCTTCCCTTGCATTCAGGAATGCTCAGGATTGATCCTTAGTACCAAGCAAGCCAGGCATGGTGGTGCATCTCTGTTAGCCCAGCACTTGGGAGAGGGAGGTGAGTAGATCAGGAATCCCACTCTATCCTCAGATACACAGTGAGTTGAAGGCCAGCCTGTGCTACATAAAACTATATCTTAAAATATCACAGCTAGCCATTGGACTGAGCATGGGATCCCCAATGGAGGAGTTAGAGAAAGGACTATAGTATAGGAGCTGAAGGGGTTTGTAACCTCATAGGAAGAACAACAATATCACCAACCAGACCCCCAAGAGCTCCCAGGGACTAAGCCATCAACCAAGGAGTACACATGGTTGCATATGTAGCAGAGATTGGCCTTGTCAGGCATCAATGGGAGGAGAGGTCCTTGGTCCTATGAAGGCTCATTAGATGCTCCTATGTAGGGGCATCGAGGGCGGGGAGGTAGGAGTGGGGTGGCAAGAGGAACACCCTCGTAGAAGTAGGGAAGGGAGGATGGGATAGGGGCAATCCTGGAGGAAAGTGGCAAAGAGGGTAACATTTGAAATGTAAATAATATATCCAATAAAATTATCAACAACAACAAAGACAAAAACCAGAAAATGAACAGTCTATAATTTTTAAGTAACTTTATATCATACACTGTCGATGTTCCTCTTGTTAATCCTTTCTCCAGTTAGTTCATAAAGTTACTTTATCATGGCATTTATACCTAGAAAAAGACACAGTCCATTGGTGGTTTGGAGTACTAATGGGAAATTTCTCCTGTGTATAGCAGTAGCAGTATTCAGTATTTACATGGATTCACTTCTGATCCATCCCTTCCCTTTTGCGATGGTTTGAATAGGAATGGCTCATGTAGACTCAAAGATTTGAAAGCTTAGTCATCAGGGAGTGGCACTGTTAGGAGCTGTGACCTTATTGGGGTACATGTGGCCCTCTGGAGGAAGTGTGTCATGGGGACTGGATTTGGGGGTTTCAAAGGCTCAAGCCTGGATTGTGCTCTCTGTCTGCCTGTCTGTCTGTCTATCTCCCCATTTTCTCTGCTGTTTGCTGACCCATGTGTAGAATTCTTGGCGTCTTCTCCAGCACCATGTCGACCTGCATGCTGCTGTGCTTCCCACCATAATGATAATGGGTTGAACTTCTGACCTGTAATGAACCTGTAACCCAGCCCCAATTAAATGTTTTTCTTTATTATGAGTTGCTGTGGTCATGGTGCCTCTTCACAGCAATGGGACTAAGCCACCTCTCCACCTCCTTGTTTCTTTCCTTCCTGGTTCTTTTCCTCACTCCATCTTCCTTATGTCCTCTTCTTTCTTCTTTCCTCACCTCGTCCTTCCTTGTTCAGTCATCTTTTCTGTTGACCCCTCTTTCCTCCTCTCCCCTCCCCTTATCCCCTCCTCCCTCTTCTCTTCCACCTCCTTCCCACTCTTCATTTTTTTTCTCTTTGATGGAGTATTACAGTTCTGTCCAGAATGGGGTCAAACTTCCAGGGCCCTTCTCTTTCTGCCTTTCAAGAGCTGGAATTACAGGCAGGCATGAGCCATCCTGTATGGATGGAATTTCTTTTCTTAAAGACAAATAGCATGCCATCACAAGCATAAAATATATTTGGTTATCCAGTCATCTCTCGGTGAACATATGTTTTCAGTTAGCTATAATGAGTAGTTGTACTAGGGACATGGCTATAGAATTATTTCTTTAAGGTCCTTTCCTTTTATTTTTTAAGATTTATTTTCATTATTTGTAGTTATGGGTATGGTGTGGGTATGTGCACATAAGTGCTGGTGTCTTTGTAGGTGTTTTTGTGTTGGGTCCTCTGGGTTTCTCTTTAACACTCAATCCTGTGTTTCTGATGTTTGTTTTTGTTATATACATCTCTTGTTATATCAGATCAAGGACTTTTAAATTGGCCAGTCCCATTCCCTGTACCATGCCCCCTCTATCTGAGATTCAGATGAATGGGCGGGCACAGCAGTACTTGCTTTGGAGAGATGTGGGTCCATGTGACATGAGAGACATGGGTCCATGTGACATGTAGATGTTTCGCATTCATCTCAGACACTCCACATCTCTGTGTGCTGTGGATTGCATCAGAAGGAGGTTTTGTGTCAACACGGTCACATGGTTAAGAAATGCTGCTGTGTAGTTTGGTAGGAGCACAGCTGGAGGACATAAAGACTCAGCCCCATTTACCAATTGGATTTTAATGACCAAACCACAACATTTGGACTATTTAAATTAAATAAGACAAATTTTTTTTAAAAAAAGAAACAACCTGATATCTCCATTTTTAAAAGAACACGATTTGAAATCTGCAGGACTGTAACTAATGTTGTTGTTAAGAGGAAAATTGAAAACATTTTATATATATATATATATATAATCACTATTAGGCATTCAGAATTTGACATAATTAGCTGTATTATTAAAGCTTTGCAGGCAGAAATCTCTTTTTCCTTTTGGAGGTTTGTTTTGGTTTTAAGTTTTTAGCAGTCTTCCAAAAGGAATTCCAAAATTTTTTGACAATTTTATCATTTCTGACTTAAGCCTGTTGCAAATCTCTTTGAAACAACTAGGCCCAAGGGTGGCTCCAGCAGCTGCCTGAATTCCACACAAATGTAAAAAGTCTCTTCCATTCTGAGTGCTACACTTTGTTGTAATCGGATCCAGATGCTTAAACCATTCAGATTACCTTTTACAGTGTGAACAGAAGCACAAATGTGTTATGTTAAAAAGTAGTTAGATCCCAATTGTTGCTCTGCTTTCTGAGTGTAACTCATGTAAGGGCGGCCAAGAGAGAAAAGATCAAAGAGCTGGCCCTGAGAATTTTTTATCATGTCATTGTTGTAGAGAAAAATAATTAGATTAACCTCTGCAGACTATGTCATCAACAGAAAGAGACCAGGAAGTTGAGAATGAGGTAAGATCTCAGTAAGCAGGACCCAAGTTTGGCTACCAGTGCATTGTGAGGAGAACAGTCCATCATGATGCTACACTGGGCCCCTGTGACTCTAGGCTCTGCCACCTGCTAACATCATCTCTAAAGGATTTCTTGCATTTCTTATGGTTTAGTGTGTATATGTGTGCTTGTGTGTATGCCTGCCATCTGATTCGTTGAGGAAGAACAGTGCATCCATGCCTTCATTTCTCTGTTCAGTGGCACCTGTGCTTATCCACCAATGTGTCCCAACACCTAGTGAGTTTAGATTGTGTGGAGATAATTTGCTTTTTCATCCACTAGAAGGAATGTTAGATACTTAGATGATGGAAGAGCAGCTGTGTATTTTGACATTAAGACAATGTTGTGGTGCTGCTCACAAATTCTTTGAACATAGCAGAGCCAATTGCTCTGATAGGAACACGCACATTTTAACCACATTTTCAGGCACCAACACAAAGTATTTATTACACATACATACTATATACAAAACATTTTTGGATATCTGAAAATTGAGAGTTTGCACTAATCAACTCAAATGACAATTCCTAAGGAAGATCATAAAAGGGATCTATTTTGAACAGAGAGGTTTTTGCTGAGGTCTGAACTGCTTCACCTGAACATCCTCATTTGAGGAATAAGGCAATTATATGAGATCTCAAATTTTCTCACCATAGTAATTTGTGGTTCTAAAACCTTTAGGTAAAGGCTCACCTTCCGCATAGGAATAAAAGTATGACTGCGATTGCTTTTATAAATATGTTTGCAAAGGTCCTTGCCCCAGGATATATATGCTCACTGAGTTTGTGCTTCAACTTCTGCCAAAAGGGCAGTCCCCTAAAATGACAGAAATCTTGTCCTCAGAAGACTTCATTGAAAGTGCCATTATGTTGCATGGGTGTGTAGGGTGGCACCAAACCATGCCCTTCTGATACAGTGAGTGTGAGATTCGAGTCCCTGAGAGGAGGAGGACCACACGGAGGGTTATTTGAAGAAGAGTCTTTTAGTTACTCACCTTCTTCCTGTGTAGAAGCCTGACCAGCTTATGAAAGGCCGACTTTATTTTGGCTCAAGGATATAGGCCACGATGGTGGAGAAGTCATGAGGTCTGGACTTTGAGGAAGGTGGTCATATTGCTTCCACAGTCTAGAAACAGAGAGAAGGAAGTGTTTATGTGCAGTTCACTTTTCCCTTATATCCAGTTGAGGAGCCCAGCTCATGACATGGTCACATCTACAGTTAAGGTAGGCCTTCTTACCACAGTTAACATGATCTAGACTGTCTCTCCCTGGCATACTCACAGGCTAACTGATCTAGGTTATTGTGTGAGGTTTGCCCAGAGGTTTAGTTGTTGGGTTCTTCTCAGTCCTGTGAAGCTAATGATCAATATTAACCATCACAAATAGAAAAAGGCTATGGACCACTTAATGGGAAGACTCTTGACTTATGACGATGATGTTAGAGAGACCCTGGCAAAGTGGACCATGCTAGAAGCACTATTATTGAGATAGACTTTGTGAGTTTAATAGTATCCAGCTAGAGAGACCACACATGCTGCCCTTTGTGTTCAAGTGCCTATATTTGACATTTATTTGGATGCTAGGACTTAAGCCTACACAGTAATCACTGCTATCTGTTGAACCATCTCACTCGGCCCCCAGATTAGTTTTAAAATAACTCAATTATAATGCAAATTATATTCAGTCACATTATATATGGTATATCTTCATTTCCTTCATATACCTTAGTATAGCCATATTTGTATCCTTGGCATCTAGCAGGAGATGCCTGTGTGTCAGCTATGACCAGGATTAACTGAACAGAATCAAATAAACACAGATTTATTCAGACCTCCAGGCAATTGAAACATTTATGTTTTTACAGCAGAGAGTCTTTGTTCACTAGCATTCATGGACTGGATGAAAAGACTTCACACAACTGGAGTAAGAAGCATGAGAATTCTATTTTATTTTCCCCTTCATTTTAGACATAAAAAGACAGATGCTGATTGACAGTTTATGAGTCTGAAGTAGGGCTTTTATTGTCTCTGGTCTGTTTTGTGCATGTCTGAGTCCTGTCACTTGGGAACATTCTATAAAAGAAATTTCGAAAATACAGTCCCATTTTATTTGGTCTCATTATGAAGGAGACTTGTGTGGCCACCTTTGTTCAAAGCCAAGGCACTTGTTGAAATCCTTTAAGGGCTTAAGTGGACTCTGAAGAAAGAAGGCACACTCTCTGTTCTTTGTCGAAGAAGGTATTTGTGTGGTGCCAGGTTTGTGATAATAAAACAACGGCCACACGACTTCAGCCTTTGTTTAAGTGATGCAGATAGTAAAGGCCTAGACACATGGTTAGCTCAGGCCTGCTTCTACTTCACAGAATATTTTTATTTTTTTATTCGATATATTCTTTATTTACATTTCAAATGATTTCCCCTTTCCTAGATCTCTCCTCTCCAAAAGTTCCATAAGCCCTCTTCCCTCCCTGTTGCCCAATCCACTCCTTCCCACTTCCCTGTTCTGGTATTCCCCTACACTGCTGCACTGAGCCTTTCCAGAACCAGGGGTCACTTCTTCCTTCTTCTTGGACATCATTTGATATAGGGATTGTGTCTTGGGTATTCCAAGCTTCTAGGCTAATATCTGCTTATCAGTGAGTGCATGCCATGAGTGTTCTTTTGAGACTGGGTTACCTCACTTAGGATGATGTTCTCTAGTTCCATCCATTTGTCTAAGAATTTCAGGAATTCATTGCTTCTAATGGCTGAATAGTACTCCATTGTGTATATATACCACATTTTTTGTATTCATTCCTCCATTGAGGGTCATCTGGGTTCTTTCCAGCTTCTGGCTATTATCAATAGGGCTTCTATGAACATAGTGGAACATGTATCCTTATTACATGCTGGGGAATACTCTGGGTATATGTCTAGGAGTAGTATAGCAGGGTCCTCTGGAAGTGTAATGCCCAGTTTTCTGAGGAACTGCCAGACTGATTTCCAGAGTGGTAGCGCCAGCTTGCAACCCCATCAGCAGTGGAGGAGTGTTCCTCTTTCTCCACATTCTCACCAGCACCTATTTTCTCCTAACTTTTTGATCTTAGGCATTCTGACTGGTGTGAGGTAAAATCTCAGGGTTGTTTTGATTCGCATTTCCCTGATGACTAAGGATGTTGAACATTTCTTTAGGTGCTTCTCAGCCATTTGATATTCCTCATGTGAAAATTCTTTGTTTAGCTCTGTACCCCATTTTTTAATAGCGTTATTTGGCTCTCTGGAGTCTACCTTTTTGAGTTCTTTGTATATCTTGGATATAAGCCCTCTGTTGGATGTAGTGTTAATAAAGATCTTTTCCCAATTTGTTGGTTGCCGTTTTGTCCTTTTGACAATGTCCTTTGCCTTACAGAAACTTTGCAGTTTTATAAGGTCCCATTTCTCAATTCTTGATCTTAGAGCATAAGCTATTGGTGTTCTGTTGAGGAACTTTTCCCCTGTGCCCACGTCCTCAAGGGTCTTCCCCAGTTTCTTTTCTATTAGTTTCAGTGTGTCTGGTTTTATGTGGAGGTCCTTGATCCACTTGGAGTTGAGCTTAGTACAAGGAGATAAGAATGGATTAAATTGCATTCTTTTGCATGCTGACCTCCTGTTGAACCAGCACCATTTGTTGAAGAGGCTATCTTTTTTTGCACTGGATGGTTGTAGCTCCTTTATCAAGGATCAAGTGACCATAATTCTGGGGGTCCATTTCTGGATCAATTCTATTCTATTGATCTACTTGCCTGTCACTGTACCAATACCATGCAGTTTTTACCACAATTGCTCTGTAGTACTGCTTGAGTTCTGGGATACTGATTCCCCGAGAAGTTCTTTTACTGTTGAGAATAGTTTTAGCTATCCTGGGGTTTTTGTTATTCCAGATGAATTTGAGAATTGCTTTTTCTAAGTCTATAAAGAATTAGGTTGGGATTTTGATGGGGATTGCATTGAATCTGTAGATTGCTTTTGGCAAGATGGTGATTTTTACTATATTAATCCTTCCAGTCCAAGAGCAAGGAAGATTTTTTTTATCTTCTGAGTTCTTCAATTTCTTTCTTCAAAGTCTTGAATTTCCTGTCATACAGATCTTTCACTTCTTTAGGTTAGTGTCACACCAAGATACTTTATATTATTTGTGGCTATTGTGAAGGGTGTCATTTCCCTAATTTCTTTCTCAGCCTGTTTATCCTTTGAGTATAGGAAGGCTACTGATTTGCTTGAATTGATTTTATAACCAGCCACTTTGCTGAAGTTGTGTATCAGTTCTCTGGTGGAGTTTTTCGGGTCACTTAAGTATACTATCATATCATCTACAAATAGTGATAATTTGACTTCTTCCTTTCCAATTTGTATCCCTTTGACCTCCGTGTGTTTTCTAATTGCTCTATATAGAATCTCAATATAGAACTTCAAGTACTATATTGAAAAGATATGGAAAGAGAGGGCAGCCTTGTCTAGTCCCTGATTTTAGTGGGATTGCTTCAAGTTTCTCTCCATTTAGTTTGATGCTGGCTACTGGTTTGCTGTATATTGCTTTAATTATGTTTAGGTATGGGCCTTGAATTCCTGTTCTTTCCAAGACCTTTAACATGAAAGGCTGCTAAATTTTGTCAAATGCTTTTTCAGCATCTTGCCACAATGGTACAGTGATATCTGTAAAACTATATTTTACAGAGGCAAGAAATGTCTCCTGGGAACATCTGTGGAACACCCTGTAAGTACAGAAACTGAAAATCTCACTTGGCAATTTACTATACTTCTGAAACTCTCCTTCCTAGTGGCCTGGACTAAGTAATACTGAGCATATTAAGATGTAAAAGAATCCATCTTGTAGCCAAAAAAAGATCTACGCTTTGCTCCAATCATTTGTGTGGTTTGCATTTGCCTCCCAACAGGATATATGTGTAGTGTGGTTCCAAGTATGGTGGAAGGAACATTTTTTAGCAGGCTGTAGAATTCTCCAGGAACTCTAAGTCACAGGTTCCTTCTTGTTTTTTAGTCATTCCTTGCAGGGCAGGTAGATTAAAAACAATAGGCCCAGACTAAGGATATTTACATCTGAAGAACCTTATACAAAGTCCTTGCCATACAAGTGGGTGTTGGGCAAGGTAGTAAGAATTTACATTTGAGTTGGTGCATAGCTCCAAGCTACCTCCCCCACCCCAGAGGCCAGGCTTTCTGTCTTGCAACTGAATTGGATACCTCAGGGGACAACCTCAGACAAGTTAATCCTGTTCTGCCTTTAACTCTTGACCTTGCTTGTTATGCAGACAGGCTATCTCTAACCATGCTCATCTGGATAGCAATAGAAGCTTGTGAGGAACTGTTTTTGTTTTGAAGACCTCACCCAGGGAGTCCTTGGGCAAAACAACCTTCTTAGCTTATCCAGGTGTGATTCAGGAGACAGTAGATACTTTTTACTCAGAGAGACACTCTGGTTAGTTAGCTCACCGGGCTGGGCCTAAGGGCTGCAGCTTGTTAGTTCATCTGGCTGGGGGCTAGATGCTGCTACTGGAGCTGATCACTGGGGCAGCCCCAGCCCTGGGCATGGCACAGAGAAGAATGCTACAGGTGGACTAGGCAGAAGTGCTCTTGGAGGACAGTGCGAGCCAGGCAGCTTCCCAAGCTCTGCAATGCCACCATCATCACTGGGAAGCTAGGCCAGGGAGCCATCCTTCCTCAGCTCCTGGGCTAGCATGACAGCGGGGCCACAATGAAAAAACAGTTTAACTGCATGCACCCTGGACTATGGGTAAACACCCTGTACTGCCTGAAAAAACTGAAGCTTTAACAGATGAATGTGATGCTTAATTTGAGATGTTAACTTGACTGGACTAGGAGATACCCAGAAAAATACATTCAGATTCAAGCTGCTTCTGTGTGTGGTTGTATCTGTCACCCGCTGGACCTGTTTCCTCTCCTGATATCTTGCATTCCCCCTTGGATTTAGTTCCTGGTTGGGATGGACCGTGACACATCTAATGAAATGACCATGTAGTTTTTTCGTTGAGTTTGTTTATGTAGTGAATTAAATTGGTGGATTTCCATATATTGAACCATCCCTGCATCCACGGAATGAAGCCTTGATCGTGGTGAATGATTGTTTTGATGTGTTCTTGGATTCGGTTGGCAAGAATTTTATTATTTTTGCATCGATATTCATAAGGGAAATTGGTCTAAGGTTTTCTTTTTTGTTGGATCTTTGTGTGGTTTTGGTATCAGCAAAATTGTGGCTTCATAGAATGAGTTGGGCAATGTTCCTTCTGTTTCTATTTTGTGGAATAGTTTGAAGAGTATTGGCATTAGGTCTCCTTTGAATGTCTGATAGAATTCTGCACTAAAGCCATCTGGTCCTGTGCTTTTTGTTTTGGTTGGGAGACTGTCAATGACCACTTCTATTTCTTAGGGGTTATAGGTCCATTTAGATGGT
Organism: Apodemus sylvaticus; assembly: GCF_947179515.1. Taxonomy (NCBI): domain Eukaryota; kingdom Metazoa; phylum Chordata; class Mammalia; order Rodentia; family Muridae; genus Apodemus; species Apodemus sylvaticus. The sequence continues at coordinate 93,439,677 of NC_067483.1, forward strand.
CTATCTGATCCTGATTAAATTTTGGTAGTTGGTATCTGTCTAGCAAATTGTCCATTTCCTCCAGATTTTCCAGTTTTGTTGAGTATAGGTTTTTGTAGTAGGCTATGATAATTTTTTGGATTTCCTCAGTTTCTGTTGTTATATCACCCTTTTGATTTCTGATTTTGTTAATTTGGATACTGTCTCTGTGCCCTCTTGTTAGTCTGGCTAAAGGTTTATCTATCTTGTTGATTTTCTCAAAGAACCAGCTCCTACTTTTGTTGATTCTTTGTATAGTTCTTTTTGTTTCAACTTGGTTGATTTTAGCCCTGTGTTTCATGATTTCCTGCCTTCTACTCCTCTTGGGTGTATTAGCTTCTTTTTGTTCTAAAGCTTTCAGGTGTTCTGTTAAACTGCTAGTGTATGCTCTCTCCATCTTCTTTTTGTAGGCACTCAGAGCTATGAGTTTTCCTCTTAGCACTGCTTTCATTGTGTCCCATAAATTTGGTTATGTTGTGCCTTCATTTTCATTAAATTCTAAAATGTCTTTGATTTCTTTCCTTATTTCTTCCTTGATCAAGGTATCATTGAGCATTGAGTAGAGGATTGTTCAGCTTCCATGTGTATGTGGGCTTTTTGTTGTATTTGTTGCTATTGAAGATGATGCTTATTCCATAGTGATCTGATAGGAGGCATGGAATTAGTTCGATTGTCTTATATCTGTTGAGAACTGTTTTGTGACCAATTATATGGTCAATTTTGGAGAAGGTACCATGAGGTGCTGAGAAGAAGATATATCCTTTTGATTTACGATGAAATGTTCTATAGATATCTATTAAGTACATTTGGTCCAAAACTTCTCTTAGTTTCACTGTGACTCCATTTAGTTTGTGTTTCCCTGATCTGTCCATTGAAGAATGTATGGTGTTTAAGTCCCCCGCAATTATTGTGTGGGGTGTGATGTATGCTTTATGCATTAGTAAGATTTCCTTTATGAATGCAGGTGTCCATGTAGTTGGGGCATCGATGTTCAAAATTGAGAATTCTTCCAGGTAGATTGTGGGAAGCCATTAGAGACCCTCACTTTGGCTGACAGGGTTAAGGCCCTGAGAAAAGCAAACAAGAGCCTCTTCCATGGGCATGGGTTTAGCCATTGTTTTGAGATAACTGCAGAATGGTCCTGCCTGCTTCAACACCACAGACTTCGGGTAATTGCGGTGGAAGGAAGTCCTGAGATAACTGTGGCAGGCTCCAGCCTGTGCAAACACCTGTTGTCTCCACTGGAGGACCCTTATCTCTTCCTGCTGAAACTGCTAGGATTGCCTTTCCTTTCTTTGTCCTTGCCTTGGGGTATGCCCCTCCTGAAAGCCTTAAAACCTGTGTACCCCAGAACAATAAACGAGGCTTTGACATAACCCAGATTGACTTGCCGTTCTTGGTGCTTGGCCTCCTTCCTTCTCTCCCCCCTTTTGACCCTCAGGTAGCACCCCTTCGGAACCCTGGAATAACTGACCCACTGGACGGGTTACAGTAGATTTTTCCTTTGAGTATAAAGTGGCCTTCTGTATCTTTTTTGATGACTTTTGGTTGAAAGTCTATTTTACCTGATATTAGAATGGCTACTCTGGCTTGTTTCCTGGGACCATTTGCTTGGAGAACTGTTTTCCAGCCTTTTACGATTAGGTAGTGTTTGTCTTTGACACTGAGATGCGTTTCCTGTATGCAGCAAAATGTTGGGTCTTGTTTATGAATCCAGTCTGTTAGTCTATGTCTTTTTATTGGGGAATTTAGTCCATTGATGTTAAGAGATATTAAGGAATAGTGATTGTTGCTTCCTGCTGTTTTTGATGTAATTTTTATGTTTGTGTGGTTATCTTCTTTTGGGTTTGTTGAAAGGAGATTACTTTCTTGCTTTGTCCCGTGTGTAGTTTCCCTCCCTTTGTTGGTGTTTTCCATTCATTATCCTTTAAAGGGCTGGATTTATGGAAAGATACTGCATAAATTTGTTTTTGACATGAAAAACCTTGGTTTCTCCATTTATGGTAATTGAGAGATTTGCTGGATATAGCAGTTTGGGTTGGCATTTGTGTTCTCTTAGGGTATGCATGGACATCTGCTCAGGCTCTTCTGGCTTTCATAGTCTCTGGTGAGAAATCCGGTGTAATTCTGATAGGTCTACCTTTATATGTCACTTGGCCTTTTCCCCTTACTGCGTTTAATGTTCTTTCTTTGTTTAGTACATTTGGTATTTTAATTATTATATGGCAGGATGAATTTATTTTCTGGTCAAATCTATTTGGAGTTCTGTAGGCTTCTTGTATATTCATGGGCATCTCTTTCTTTAGGTTAGGGAAGTTCTCTTGTTGAAGACATTTACTGGCCCTTTCAGTTGGAGTTCTTCACTTTCTTCTATGCCTATAATCCTTAGGTTTGGTCTTCTCATTTTGTCCTGGATTTCCTGAATATTTTGGGTCAGGAGCTTTTTGCATTTTTCATTTTATTTGACTATCATATCAATGCTTTCTATGGTATCTTCTGCATCTGAGATTCTCTCTTCCATCTCTTGTATTCTGTTGTTGATGCTTGGATCCATGACTCCTGACTTCTTTCCTAAGTTTTCAATGTCCCGAGTTGTCTCCCTTTGTGATTTCATTATTGTTTCTACCTCCTTCTTTAGATCCTAGACCACTTTGTTTAATTCCTTAACCTGTTTTGTTTGTGTTTTCCCTTAGTTCTTCAAGGGCTTCTCGCTGTTTACTTGTGTTCTCTTGTATTTCTTTAAGGGAGTTATTTCTGTCCTTCTTGAAGTCCTCTGTGGGAAGCCATCCTGAGCTATTCGGACTATTGCTTACTCATGGCCCTAAGGTGGTGGCTGCTAAAATACAAGAACAATTAACTGGAGCCTCTCCCGTGGGCATTGGTTTAGCCATTGTCTCGAGATAACTGCAGAATGGTCCTGCCTGCATCATCACCTGCTGACTCCGGTAATTGCAGTGGAAGGAAGTCCTGAGATAACTGCGGCAGGCTCCAGCCTGTGCAAACACCTGTTGTCTCCACTGGAGGACCCTTATCTTTTCCTGCTGAAACTGCTAGGATTGCCCTTCCTTCCTTTGTCCTTGCCTTGGGGTATGCCCCTCCTGAAAGTCTTAAAACCTGTGTACCCCAGAACATTAAGAGGCTTTGACACAACCCAGATTGACTTGCCGTTCTTGGTGCTTGGCCTCCTTCCTTCTCTCCCCCCTTTTGACCCTCAGGTAGCACCCCTTCGGAACCCTGGAATAACTGACCCGCTGGACGGGTTACAGTGGCACCCGAACCAGGGACCCAAAGTACGGTCAACTACCAGACGACAGAGGAGAAATCCCGGGAAAAGGAATGAAGGACCCCACAGACCGCATCGCTCGTGCGTCGCTGGAGGGGCAGGTGAGTGGCCAAACATTGTCGTCCGATTGTCATTGGGAAAAAAAAAAAGAGGCTAAAGAGGCTTGATTCATAGGAGAAATCAAGCAATCATTCAGGGAGAGAGGAGTAAGAGTTAAGAAAAAAGATTTAATTAAGTTCTTTTGTTTTGTCATGAGAAATGTCCTTGGTTAATTTAAGTGGACCTGATATTCACCCGCTAACTTGAGATAAGGTTGGTAAGGAAATTAATAAGATTTTGAAAACAGGTACAGGTGAACCAATGTCTGATACATTCTTTAGTTACTGGGGGCTCATTCAGAGTGCGAACAAGGACCCTACTGAATGTTGCCTCCGCCCATTGTCTTGGGCAGCTTCTGTGACCTCGCTTTCCCATAAAAAGAACTCTCCAAAACCTTCCTTGGTCGTTATAGACAGGTCTGAGTCCCCGCCATCCGCTCCTGTAACTTCTCTTTATCCTCCGCTCCCGAGGGACCCATCCCTTGCTGATATGTCATTAAATTTAGAGAACCCCTGGGGAGAAAGCCAACTTGGAGGAGAAAAGCTGCAGAGAGCAAGTAGCCCTCTTAAAGGAGCTATGAAGGACAAATGGTCACTCTAACTTCAAGATTTATTTCAAAGTCAAATGCCTAGAAAAAGCCAGAGCCAAAACAAGCCCCTTCACGTGGCCCGCCACCCTATACCCAGCGATAGGCATGCAGTGCGGCTCCTCTCAGCCAGGTTCCTCAGACCTTAACTGGGTCCAGGCAATCACTAGAGATCGTCCTATACTCAGCCTTAAAATAAATGGTAAAAGCTTTGAGGACATCTTAGACTCAGGTGCTGATTCTACTGTGGTCTTGCAATGTGCTTGGCCCCCTGCTTGGCCATTGCAATCCTCTCTGCAGGGGATTGGACAACCAAAAAAAAAAAAATACTCTCCAGAGCTCACAGTTGCTGACTTGGGAGGACAGAGGGAAATACTGGCTCTACTCAGCTCTTCGTGGTTCCTGGTCTGCCGGTTAACCTCTGGGGAAGAGACATTCTCTCTCAAATGAAAGTCCTTATGTGTAGTCCCAATGAGGTTATTGCTCAACAAATGCTCTCCCAGGGCTATCTCCCTGGACAGGGACTAGGCAAAAATGGACAGGGGAGACCCATGCAGGTAGAAGTCAGAGACTGCTGCTGAGGCAGCCGGAGAAAAACTGCTCATGGGCAGCATGTAAGACCTGGGCTCTCCTCCCCTCTCCACAGGTGTGTGTGTTCGACTAGGCATTCTCCTTCCCCCTTGTTAAATCTTAAACAAGAGAAAAAGCAGGTTGCAGAAAAGCAGTTTTTCTATGTGTAGGACACGGTATCAAAAAAAAAATAATAATGGTTAGAAGCTATTTCAAAACTCTCCTGGAAAGGAGAAGAAAATGGGAGATGTCCTGTTTTCTCTCTGAAACCTACTAGAGATCTCCTAAGTTCAGGTTAAGATATTTGGATCTTTTGGGGACATCAAGTTCCCTCGCTGTCTATTGTACATCTTTGGTGCACCAAAACTTGTCTATATGTGTGTCAATTCACGTTGTCTATTGTTTTGTTTGGCTGAATGATTGGTTGTTTTTATGTTTTATGTAAAAAAAAAATGGTAAAAAGGCGTTATCTTGCTGGCAGTCCTGCCAATTCCAGTTTACACAGAGGAGGCTAATTTGAGGTGCCTCACATTCTAAGGTAGGAGCCAAAGACAGCTGGAAAAAAAGCTGCTTCTTAAAGGGCCAGGAGCCAGACAAGTGGAAATGGTTAATTCTCCTAGAAAAATTTCTATCATGATGATGATTGGGTTCAAAGTGCTTTATTCCCCAAAAATTACAGCTGGAAAAAATGTATTTGGTTTAAATTTATGAGATTTGTATGATTGCTTCAGTTGGTCTTAAAGGTATAAATGTTTTACATATCTTGACTATAGAGTTATAAATTAATTGGTTATGATTTAAAAGGTATAATGTTATTTAAAAAAAAAAAGGTTAGTTTAAAACTGGTGATTTAGTGTCGGAGCCATCTTAACTAGCTACACGTGGCATGATGCAACCCAGGAAATACAGGCCTCTAAGATACTTCTAAATTGACATGGTGTTTTGTGTAAATCTTGGCCTGGAGATTGGACTTATAAGAAATATGATTTAAAATAATGTCTCTTCAATAAGTTACAAAGTCATACATTCAAACACAAGATGATGGACAAACTTTACAATATAAAATGTGTTTACCATTAATTTTAAAGAGAAAAGATTATTTAAAAATGGGTTTTGCTTTCAACAAATTGTAGTTATGCTTTGATATTACAGGTTCCTTTTGTTATTTGACCTCTATACAACAGGGTCTGATGCTTGGCCTTGGTGCTTGGCCTCCTTCCTTCTCTCCCCCCTTTTGACCCTCAGGTAGCACCCCTTCGGAACCCTGGAAAACTGACCCGCTGGACGGGTTACAGTCCTCCATGATGCCCTCCATCAGCATTATGGCCTGTGATTTTAAATCCAAATCTTGCTTTCCTGGTGTGTTAGGGTATCCAGGACTTGCTGTTGAGGGAGAATTGGGTTCAGATGGTGCCATATTGTCTTGATTTCTGTTTGAAATGTTCCCACGTTTGCCTTTTGCCATCTGGTTGTCTCTAGTGTTAGTTGGGCCTGCTGTCACTGGCTGGAGCTTTCCCCTCCTGTGTGTGTGCCTGTAGGCCTATCTCAGCAACCCTGGGTGAGCTGCTTTCCCCTGGCACAAATTGCTATAGTGCTACAGAGTTCTTGGGTGCAGGTGGAGTCCTGGTGCAGTGTGTCCCAAGTGATCCTCTACTCTGGTGAAACCTGCCTACCAATCTGTTGCACAGTCACAGAAGCAAAGATGGCAGCTGAGACCCACTCTCTTGTAGTTGTATTTGGGTATGTACCTCTGTGGCCCCAATCAGCTCTGGATGCAGGCTGTGCTGGCTGTCTCCTCCTCACTGGCTGCTGGGTGTATAGCTGGCTTCTTGCACTGCTTGGAGATTGTGCGCTGTGGCCGAAGCTGTTCCCGATCCTGAGGCAGAGGCTGGAAGACTCTTGCCAGAGGCCTCCAGAGTGGATCCTCCGCTCTGCAGGACCCGACTCAAACCTGGGCAGGTTGCCTCTTCCTAGCTGGCTGCTGGGTGTATCGGAATTATATATTCTTGCATACACATATACAAACTTTGTATACATCCTCAGGTTGTTTTAAGATAAATGTGCTCTTTGTTGAGTAGCTGTTGTTTCTGTAAAGAGAGTTTTAAAATATGGACTTTAGTGTATGAGGGGTCTCCTTGATTGAAACATTCTCTTCCACTCTCTCATAAATTCCTCATTTGGTATTAAATGTTTACTTCTTTTCTACTTGCAATGTAGAAAGAACAAGGTAAGGAACCCTGCTCAGGCTCTAACAACAGTGTGTAGATTTTCAAGAGTATCTTCATATTGGGCATTGGGTTGTAGCACTGCAGATAAGGGCTTGTCACCCAAATGAGGAGTCTAAAGGTCAAAGCCCTAGAACCCATGCAAAAGCTAGTCAAGGGTGGTAGCCACCTGCAAAATGGACACCTGGAAAGACCAAGGTAGGGGACCTCAAGGTCCATTTGTATGACTAGATAACCTAGTTTTCATTATTATTGCTCTAATATGCTGGCAAGGCTGTTTAGTGAGAGGTTTATTTTCTGTATTCCAGATTACAGACCATCAAAGAGGGGGAGTCACAGAGCAGAGTATGAGGGAGCTGGCTAAATCACACCCATAATCAGGAACAGAGAGCAAAGAATGCATGTGTGTCTCTGCTCAGCTGCCTCTCTGTTCATTCAGTCCAGGGCCCAGCCCATGGAATTGTCCCACCCACATTCAAGGTAGGTTTTCCTACCTCACTTAATCCAGTTAAGATGCGCTTCCCCCAGGCCATTGCAATCTAGATTAGTTTTTGTTGAGGTTTCCTTCTGAGGTGATGCTAGGTTGTCAAGTTGACCACCAAAACTAATCATCATACTAGATCAGCTGAAGATGGCTGGTGAGCCTTGGGTGCAGCAAAAAATCCATGCCCCAGTAAATACAGTGAAGAGTGATGGTGGACACATCTTAACTTCAGACCACCACATAGACACTCACATAGCTGCATGGAGACTGCACATACATAGGCATAGAGAAAGAAAGACAGACAGAAAGGCAGGCAGGCAGGAAGACAGACAGACAGATAGATAGAATTCACTTGTGATGGTCACCATAGAAAATGCTCTTGCAAATAGTCTCATTATTCCTTCATGTAAAGATGAAATGTCTTGTGTCTAGTGAAAACATGCATGTTCATACAAATGTACGCATACATGCCCACACAAATTCTCCTCATTCTTGAACATTTGTTAATCCCACAAGCACTGAATGATCTCACCAATACGTTGAATCTATGAAAAGTGATCATTCAGAAGCAGGGTCTACAATGCTGGTTAACAGATGTTTTAGGGATGGAAAGGAGCAATGCTAGTCAAAGGGGAGTTAGATAGTGTTGACTGTAGTTAATGATGCATATTCTTGAAAAATACTGAGTGGGCGGTAAGTACTGTACAAAAATGATAACCATGTGGAGCAATGAATTGGCTAGCTTTCATCGTTTATACATGTACACACACTTCAATGTATAATGTTGTACATGACAGTTAAATATGATGTTATGAGTTGGTCAGGTATGGATTAGTGGTACTCACTTGTAATCCCAGCATGTGGGAAGTACAGGTAAAAGGAATAGAAGTTTAAGGGCATCCTGTATGTGGTGGTTTGAATGAAAATGGCCCCATAAGACTCATAGGGAATGGCATCATTAAGAGGTATGGCCTTGTAGGAGGAAGTATGTCACTGGAGTTAGTGTTCCAGGTTTTAGAAACTCAAGCCAGGCCCCTTGGCTTTTTCTCTTTGCCTGTTGTAAAGATATAAAATTTGTGGTTGCTTCTCCTATAGCACCATGTCTGCCTGCATGCCACCATGCATCCTGCCACGATAACAATGGATTTTTAAACTTCTGAGCTATAAGCTAGGCCAAGTTAAAAGGTTTCTCTTGTAAGTGCTGCCACAGTCATGGTGTTTCATCACAGCAATAAAACCTAGGCTAAGACACTTGGGTAGATAAAGTGTTAGAGGCCACCCTGAACTACATATAAGAAACACTGTTCTCTTAAACCAAAATAGATAAATAAACCACAATAATAATAGCAATAAATTTTCAAAAACTAAGTTTTAAAAAAACAGACAGGGAAGGCAGGACATGCCTATGATCCCAAACTATGAGAGGCTAAAATAAGAAAGTACAAGTTTACAGTTACTTTGGACTGAATAAAGAATTCTAAACTTCATTCTGATCTTCATAGTGTAACTTTCCTTAAATGAAAAAAAAACAAACTTAACTGAATAGTTAAGAAAACAAATTTAATTGAGGATTTACTCTGTAAGAATCTTTGTTGCAGTTGGAAAAAATAAATTGAAAAACAATGTGATCTTGCATTTTGCATTTCCATATAGAGACAGTTATTATTCCCAGGATGGAGAGTTTACATTAATAAATATTAGGACCAACATCAAAGTCCTGTCAATCTGAAGAGAAAGGCATACCCTCTAAGAAGATTTGTTCCACACTGCCAAACTCATTTTATGAAGCCACAGTCACTCTCATAACTAACCCACACAATGACTCAACAAAGAAAGAGAACTTCTGACAGATTTCTGTCATGATCATTGATACAAAAAATACTCAATAAAATTCTCACAAATGAAATCCAGGAACCTATTAGAAACATTGTCCATCATGATGATATAGACTTCATTCCAGGGATGCAAGGATGGTTTGATATGTGAAAATACCTCAATGTGATTCACCAGAAAAACAAACTGAAAAAAGTCATATGACCATCTCATTAGATGCTGAAAAAGCCTTTGACAAAAATCTAATGGCCCTTCATGTTAAAAGTATTAGATCAGGGATACAAGGCACATGCCTAAACATAAAGCAATTCCACTAAAATCCCGGACAAGACGGGTCTGCTCACTCTCTCCCTATATATTCAATATAGTAAATGAAGTTCTATCTAGAGCAATAAGACAACTAAAGGAGGTCATGGGGATACAAGTTGGAAAGGAAGAAGTAAGAGTATCACAATTTACAGATATGGTGGTATTCATAAGTGATACTAAAAGTTCTACGACAGATAGTTAATAAACAACTTCACCAAAGTGGCTAGATATAAACTTAACTCAAATAAATCTAGTAGCCCTCCTTTATACAAATAATAAACTGGCCAAGAAAAAAATTAGGGAAACAACACCCTTTACAATTGCCACAAATAATATTAAATGTCTTGGTGTAACTTATACAAGAAAGTGAAAGATCTATATGACAAGAACTTCAAGTCCCTGAAGAAGGGAATGGAAGAAGATATCGGAAGATAGAAAGATCTCCAATGCTAATAAATAGGTAGGGTTAACATAGTAAAAATTTCTATTTTACCAAAAGTAATGCCCAGATTTAATTCAATGCCCATCTAAATTCCAACACAATTTTTATACACCTTGAAAGAGCAATTCTGAACTTCATATGGAAAACAACAACAACAACAACAACAACAACAACAACAAACCAGGATAGCCAAAACAATCCTGAACAATAAAAGAACTTCAGGAGAAATCACAATCTCTGATATCAAGCTGTGCTACAGGGAAGTAGTGATAAAAACTGTATGGTATTGGTATAGAAACAGACACATTGATCAATGGAACCAAATTGAAGACCTAGAAATCAAACACCTGCAGATACTTGTTGTTTGATAAAGAAACCAAAACTATATAGTGGAAAAGAAAAAGGATCTTCGACAAATGATGCTGGTCTAACTGGATGTCTGTATGTAGAAGAATGAAATAAATCCATAGTTATTGTCCTGCACAAAGCTCATGTCCAAGTGAGTCAAGGACCTCATCATAAACCAGATAGACTAAATCTTATAGAAGAGAAAGTGGAAAATACCCTTGAATGCATTGGTGCAGGAAACAACTTCCTGAACAGACTACCAGTGGCTCAGGCTCTAATATCAACAGTTGATAAGTGGGACCTCATGAAACTGTAAAGCTTCTGTAAGGCAAAGGACACTGTCAATAGGACGCAACCTACAGATTGGGGAAGGATCTTCACCAATCCTACATTTGGCAGAGGGCTAATATCCAAAATTTACAAAGAACTCAAGAAGTTAGACACCAACAAACCAAATAACCCAATCAAAAAATGGGGAACAGAGCTAAACAGAATTCACAATCCTTGAATCTCTAATAGGAATCACAAAGTGAGGCAGAGAAGTACTTAAAGAACTTTTCAAAGTCCTTTGTCCTCTGAGAAATGCAAATCAAAACATTTTACACCCATCAGAATGGCTTATATAAAAATCTCAAGATATAACACATGCTGGTGAGTACATGGAGCAAGTAGAACACTCTTCTATTACTTGTGGGAGTGAAAACTTGTATAATCCCTTTGGAAATAAATATGGTGGTTTCTTAGAAAACTGGGAATAGTTCAACTTCAAGACCCAGCTATACCACTCCTGGGCATATACCCAAAAGATGCTCCACCATCCTACAAAGACTTGCTCAACTCTGTTCATAGTAGCTTTATTTGTAATTGCCAGAAACAAAACAACCAAATGTCCCTCAACTGAAAAATGGATAAAGAAAATTGTATATTGACCCAGTGCAATATGAATTAGAAATTAAAAACAAAGACATAAAGAATTTTGCAGGCAAATGGATGGAAATTGACAATACCATCCTGAGTGAGGTAACCCAGTCTACAAAGGATGTGTATGTACTCACTTATAAGTGGATATTAGCCATAAAATACAGGATACCCATGCTATACTCCGTAGACAAAAGGAAGCTAAAAAAGAAAGAAATCACAATCTTGAATTTCTCTTAGAAGAGGGAATAAAATAGTCATAAAAGGCAAATGGAGTGAGGGAACTGAATGGGAGAAGAGGTAGGGAGGGAAATGAGAGTATTCAGGACCAGGTTTAGGGACAGGAGAGATGACCAGACAGCCATGAGACTGAAAAGAAACTCCAAGTAATGGTGGTGAGGAAGTGGGGAGGTGGATCTCCAGGGCTAGACAGAGTCCTGGGATAGGGGAATCAATGGAGGTGACCTTAGCTGTGACTCATTCACTGGGGATGTGGAACCTAAAAAGGCCTCCTCCTGTAGACAAACAGAAACCCCAGTGGAGTGATAGAGTTGCCAACCCACCCACACAACTTTCAACCCAGTATTTATTCTGTGTACAAGAAATGCAAGCATGGGGGATGGAGCAGAGACTGAGGGAAGGACCAACCAATCATTGGCCCAACTTAAGACATTCTATGGGCAAGGACCAATCCCTTACTCTACTAATGATACTCTGTCATGCTTGCAGACAGGAACAAGTCGTCCTCTGAGAGGCTCTACCAACCACCTGACTTAGATAAAGATTCCCACAAGCAAACAGTGGATGGAGTAGTGATTAGGATGTAAAATGAATAATAAATAAGTAAATAAGAAGAGGTGTTTCAAGCAATCCATTCTGAAGCAGTGAAGGACGGAGCAGCATGGTTTTGTGATGATGGGAGGGTTTTCTTCATTCTCCAGGAAGGACTTTAGCTAAGCCTAGAGAGGGTAAGCCTGAGCTCTTTGTGGTTTGTACTTCCCTGGTTGCCCTGTAAGACTCTCTCTGGCTACAGTCCATTCTCAACAATGCTCTCTTGACACCTCTTAACATGTAGAGAGGCAGGCTGGCAGTCCCAACTGATTCTGTAGTGTGTTTTTACTGGTGCTATTTCACAGAGGCTATGCAAGTGCTAGCTGAGACCTTTAAGACCTTGGGCAAAGAGCAATGGTTGAGTCTCAGAGGGAGGAGAGACCCAGACTTCCTGTTCCCAGCATAGTACAACTGGTGTCATGCCCAGCTCATGTCTTGTGGACTTTTCTAATTAGTCTTTTTTATGTGTGACCTGTGATTATGAAATAAAGCTGCCTTTGGCCACCATGCCTTAGAAAAACTGGTTTTCCTACCACGTGTCAGGTAGTAGAACACTCTGGGACTTGCATTTTTTCTTTACAATCAGTTTATATCCCTTCAATGACATTTTGATGACTTTTGTGTGTCTGTTTGTCGGTGTTTTTTTCCCTTTGTATAAGTACCTGGAATGTTGTTATGCCCCCTGTGTTTATTTTGAGAAACTAGATCATTAAGTCCACATCCCGTATTTCAGGCAAAGGGCCTTCAAGTATGAAACGAGGTGAAAACTGTTATTTTTAAGAAGAAAGGAAAGCTTTGTGAAAGACTGTGCTGGGCAAATTTTGTAGTATTCACTTCTTTTTCTGTATTGTTCACAAGAAAACAGCCTGCCTGAATCCCTAAGTAAGGGTCATTTAATGCTTTGTAGAAGCCCAAGTCCTCCAAATAATGAGGCTGATGAAACATTCCCAATGGTCATGGGGGATAAATCCCTCACGTAAGAAAACACAGTTGGCTTTGTGTGTCCCGCAAGAGTTTGGACTGCTGTGATCCTTGCAAGGCATCTGAGGCTGCTGAGGTAAGCACGTGGCTTTGAAGTCTTGTGACACAGACAGCGTGATTAATGCTTAGCCAGAAATGCACAATAACAACTACAAAGCTCAGCGATTCGCGTTGTGTTAAAAGTGACCTCCCTTGTCAGGACTTTTCCTGCGTTTTCAGTTTCCTGATGTGGGAAACAAATGTGTCCTTTCATATTTTCTGAACTGTGGTGGTGCTAATTCTGGGACTTTGGATTGTTTGCTACTGAAGTTCCGTGGTTGGTAAATTGTCCATAAAATTCTTCTCACTTCTTCAAGGGGATTGTTTGTCCTTCTCTGTCTGCTATGCTCTTACTATGTTTTGTGAGTGGCTGTGCCTGGGACAACCAGGCTCAGAAGTAGAAAGCCTCAGATAATCTGTCATTTCCCATAAAATATAGGATGTCCAGGTTCCAAAGGACATACTTTTGATGGTATTTTGCAGCTGAGATACCCCTATATTGTATATGATCTTATTTCATAGCTGCTGCTTTGGAACAAAGGTGAATAGGATGCTTGTGTGTCTGTATACACAGTGGTGTATTTCATGTGTGTGTGTGTGTGTGTGTGTGTGTGTGTGTATTTTGCTGGTGTGTCCTGCATGTTATAGTTAAGGAGAAGTCAGATTTGCGTGTTATAGTTATAGAGAAGTCAGATTTCTATACTATCTACTGATGCGTGGGCTTTGACCTTTTCCTGACTTTTGACTGCCCCTCTGCTTAGGACTCAAAGACTGGAAGTACCCAAGAGGGACTCAGTGTGATTTTTAGAGAGTTTATAAGCCACACACTTAGGCTTCATTTTCCTTAGCTTATCCATATTCTACTTAGAGGAATACAAACAAGGTCACTCTTGGGTCCCCTGCAAGGCAGACTTTTATTTTAAAGATTTATATGAGTACACCGTAGTTCTCTTTAGACACACCAGAAGAGGGCATCAGATCCCATTACAGATGGTTGTGAGCCACCTTGTGATTGCTGGGAACTGAACTCAGGCCTCTAGAAAAGCAGTCAGTGCTCTTAACCACTGAGCCATCTCTCCAGCCCATATGGCAGACTTGATATGTAGAAGGTCGACAGGAGAAGCATTAGGGAGCTATCAAGAGTACAAATGCATAGGGGAAGTGGAGTAGCCACAGGTGGGGCTGTGAGGAGCTATAACACGGGTCTCACATGGAAGGATTGAGGCTACAGAGTCTGAAGAAAGCTGCCTTCCATCAGTGAAAGAGTACTGGGAATTTATAGCTGCAAATAAACTGTGTGTGCAAATCAACACACACACACACACACACACACACACACAGAACCCCCCACATACATCCATACACACACATACACACATGCTTGCACACCCACAAATACACACACCTGCATATAAAAACCCACTTATACCCACACCTACAGAAAAAATACCTCCCAGGAAAACAACACCCACAAACACCCCCACCCCACCCACTCCCACAAACCTCCCAAACTCACCCTACTCACCCACCCCCCTGCCTTTCCCCCACACACCTCTGCACACTATGACTACTATTTTATTTATGTGATTCAGAAAGTCTTTAGCTTAAAGGAGGATTGCCTCTCCATAAGCCAGACATGAGTTGATAATACCATAGAATCAGGAACACATTTAGTGCCCTGTAGTGGCTATTCCTGGTTGTCAACTTGACTATATCTGGAATGAACTACAATCCAGAATTGGAAGTTTCACCAGTATTCCTAATCTGGAGGCTTGGAGATACAACTTTTTGACCTGGATCTTGGCTTGGAGATCTTGAGGAATAGTGGCTATGAATCCCAGAAGATTAAAACAGAAAAATCTCTGAGTTTAAGGTCGTCTGGGACAAAGCAAGTCCCAGATCAGGTATGGAGGCACACACCTTTAATATGGACCATACCTTCTGCTGGAGACCTACATAAGGACTTCGGAAGAAGGAAGATTTATTCTCTCTCTCTTCTTTGCCTGCTTGCCATGTGGGACTGCTAGATCAACTGCTAGATCCTTGGGCTTCAATTCACAACTGCTTCTGACTACTGATGGGAGTTGGACTATAGACTGTAAGTCACAAACAAATTCCCCTACTATATAGAGACTTCCCGTCTAAGTTCTATGACTCTAGAGAACACTGACTAATATATACCAATCTTTGAAATGTCACAGTTTAGTATATGGCACAGTGCCTGGGTAGTCCCCCATCCCACCAGGATCTCTGGCTGATGTAGGCATCTATACCTTAAGGCTCCTACTTGGTCTCTCCCGAGAATATCATGCCATTTATCATTGGCCTGGCAAAAAGTCAGAGCTTGCAATCTCAGGCATAGCATAGAGTGTATACCACTGCTTGGGAGGCTAAGACAGGAAGATCATGGGTTCAGGCTAGCAATGAGATACATAGCAAGATATTGCTTCAAGGAACAGAAAGCAAAATAAAGTTCAAATCCTGGACTGGAGTCACTACTGAGTAGGTACACCTCCTCAGCCCTGAAGCTAAACAGTTATAAGCAGGTGGGTCAGGAACCATCCATATTTGTACATTAAAGCTTTAGAATTGTTAGTGAGGGCTTCCTTTAGGAAGCAGTCACTTACAGAACAGTGCCCGTGTATAGCTTCTTTAGCTTTAAAGGTAAAGATGTCAACCATTTCCAAATTACTCAAGCCAATGAGTTCTACCATTTAATTGCTTTTGTTGAGACAGAGTGTCACTAAGTATCCCAGGCTGCCTAAGGATTGGGATGACAGACATATACTGGGACACCCTCCCTTTCCTCTTTAGCTTTGTTCTTCATCATCCTGGGATCGCCATGCTCCTAATTGGTGGTTGGTTAGTTGGTTTGTTTGTTTGTTTATTAGCCATGTGATAATGATAAAGTCCACTCATGGTCCTATAGAGCTTCACGACTTCTGAGGAAAGCACATTGTTGGGGTCCACCATTACAGTGTGGTACAGCTCCACTACCATAACAAAATCTCCCTGTGCCTGCTGGGCTGCATGTCCCTGGAGTTTCATCCTTGTTAGAGTGCCATACAGACAGAAACACGGAGCATGGGGCCGTTGGCACTGGCTCAGAATGCATAAATGTCCAGCCCTGCCTTTGGGTGGCTTGATAAAGGTTCTCCATTTATCACTGAGTGATTCATGATTATGGATATACCAAGGTTTGCTTCTCTATTTACTTATCAGTGAAACATCCATGCTGCTTGCAGTTTGGGGCAATTATAAAGATGTTTGCTCTGAATGCTAAAGTCAGCTAAGTATCTCAGAACATGAGTGCTGAGCTATATCTAAAATCGTGTTTGCTTTCCATCCGATAGCATTAAGTAACATCCCATTCTTCATTCCCATTGGTATTTACTGAGATTTCTGTTGCTCTATATCTCTTTTGCTAAATTGACAGCTACTGTAGTGGAGGGCAGTTGTGTGCCAACTTATTCTAATATCATGGGAAATTATTGTGGAAGTCTTTTCTTGTGCATGTATACAACCCACACATCTCTGGTGAGATGAAACTCCTCAGGCCTGATTGTTTTATTCTTGAGTTCTTATCATTTTGTAATTCATTATGGTGAAATGAGAAACACTATTGCAGGAGTGGGTTTTGAAAAGACCCGGCTGCCTTTTCTCACTAAACCCTCATCTCTCCTGTGGCAGGGGCACATATCGGCACAGCCAGCAGTAATTTTGCTTATAGCTGAATGAGGAGTTGTCACTTCAGGAAATAAGCTGACTTTTGTGTTGCTTATGGTGACATTTGAGGGCCTTGTGTCTGCTTGGCAGGCACTCCACCACTGAGATATATTTCCAGGTCATGCCAATTAAAACTGAAGAAAATGAGAATGTAGGAAATCCGCTCTGGTAGATTTTAACTTTCCTCTCTGAGGTCTCCGATGGTGCCCATTTCATAGATGTGATTGCCATGTGGGTCTGCATTCCAAATCATAGATCGATCTCACAAACCTCCAGTATTCAAATGACTGCTTGACCTTCCGAGATCACCTGTGAGTGTAAGGACCAAACAAAGCTCAGAGCAGAGGAATGAATTTTAATGACTTTAGCATGAGAGGTTTATTGATAGAGCTACATATTTCATTGCAAATAGTCTGAAAAAGCTGAACTCAGTGTCATAGCTGCTATCTACAGCTAAAGGTTAGGATACACCAAACCTTTCCTATGAGGAGGTTGTGGGAGGCTGGATGTTCTTCACATATTTCAACCCAAATAGTCTACGTGATATCTTGCAGGGAGCACAGGGGTGATAACTGGGAGATGTTTTAATAAGCAAGGCTAAAGAGATGTAAAAAAATAAGTAAGTCAATAGCATTCTCATGAATCCATAGGAAGATATAAATAGGTTTGTAAAAATTTAAGTTATACTAATCAACATCGGGCTTGTTATTTCAACCCCCAAATTCATTAACACATTTTAAGCTCTCAATTTTAACTCTCTATAGAGTGAAAACTGACATAAGGATCACAAAGCCTCTCAGAGCTGTAGATGAGTTTTTCAGAGTGTAAAGGGGACCACAGAAAGTCAGAAGCATGCATTCAAATGTTCTAAGCATTTTGCTTGTTTCACCTAATGAATTCTGACATATTTTCATCTTTATCAATTCAAAATATTTTTAGATTTTCCTCCTGGTTTCTCCCTTGTTGTGTGGTTATTTTAGAGCACACAGCTTAGTTCCCAAGTATCTGTGGAGTTGGCAGATAGCTTTCTGGTTTTGATTTCTAATTTAATACCTCTGTGGTCAGAAAACATACTCTGGTTTCAATCCTTTTAAATTTATAGAGACATATTTTATTGTGCACCAGATGGTCCACCTTGGTGAGTTTTCCATGTGGTCTTGTAAGAAGGTATATTTCCATTTGTAGTTTTGCCAAAGTTTCTTGAGTCATTCCTTTGTTATTATTTAAAATTCTTCTTTTTTATTTTATTTTAAAAATTTTATTTTAAATATTTGTGTGTGTGTGTGTGTGTGTGTGTGTGTGTGTGTGTCTGTGCCTGTAAGTATGTGAGTGTAGTATCTACAGAATCTGCATGAGGGCATCAGACCCCCTGAAGCTGAATTATAGATGATTGTAAGTCACTTGGTGTGGATAACTGTCAACTAAATCAGCTCCTCTATAAGAGTAGCGTGTGCAATCTCCAGCTTGTTCATGGTTACTTTGTATATGAAGTGTGTGTGTGTATATGTGTGTGTGTGTGTGATATGTGTATTGTGTAAGTACTTGCATGCGTGTAAGTGCACATGCATGTGGACACCAAGCAACAAACTCCAGTGTTATGCCTCAGGCGTTGTATGCTATGTATGTATGTATAGGCAGGGCCTTTAACTAGAAACTGAATCTTGTAACCCTTGAGGTCAGACTGGGGCACTCCTGTCTCTGTCTTCCAGCCCTAGGATTACCAGGGTATTCCACCACATCCAACCTTTCAATGTTGCCCCTGGGATTGAGCAAGAGCACTCACACACGTGTCACAAGCACTTTATCCACTGAGCTATTTCCACGTCCCAGCATCCTACTTGCTGTTTTCTGAGTTTTAATTTTTTCTTCTTTCAATATTCGTTTCTAATGTCTACTCCTACAGTGATAGCCAGCTCAATAAGGTCTTGATGTTTCTTATAGTCTAGCAGGCCTGCCTTGTCATGGGTCACCTAACTCACTTATATTCATGTAACCATAGACACAATTTGATTAGCATTCTACCCTTCTGTTCATTGTCTCCTGTTATTTTTCCTCTTTCTTAGAATTCCTTGATTATTTTAGTGTTTGTTTTCACGTCCTTTACCAGGTTACTAGCTCATGTGTCTTTGTAAGCACCTCACTTAATGCTGTTTGGTTTTCAGCAGTTATGGTAATCTAGGCTGCCCAGGATACTAGCTCCTTCCCTCCTTGCCTTGGTTGTGTCCTGGCCTCACACTCCCACATAACTGGTGCTCATTAAACCCCATGTGACCAAGGGTGACAATACTGCATGGTACAATTATTTCCATCATTGGAGAAGGTTACCGGGAGAGACCTGCCATGGTGATCACATCACACACCTAGAGTTTCCCATAATCTTCATTACCACAACACTATACACTGTCGTCATTCATGTAAGAATTTAAAATGGTATTCATCTAGTTTCATGAATCTGCCCTTCTCCACTTGTCTTCTATGCATGTCACTTATGCTTGTATGTTGATCCACTCAATGTTTTATTATTGTTTTGTCAATAGAGTGTATACCTTAAAAATAATAAATAAAGTAGCTGTTCATGCTCAGCATGCTTGCTTTACTGATATGGTCCTTGCTTGTCTGAATTGCTGCCACCTTCCTCCAGTACACGCTGCTTATATTTACCAGGGACAGGCAGTATCAACCTAAGCCTCTTTAAATCACTGTTTGATTAGATTCTAGACCTCATAATTTCTGTGTGAAATGTCTAGATTCTGTTTTCTTCTTATACAAACTAGAATTTTGTGAAGTACTTATGTCATCTGTAGTAGCCTTTTCTTCTTAACCATTTAGTCTGAAGCCATTTTGGGTGTGTCTTCCGTTGGCTTTTCAGTGTACTTTTGAAGTGTGCCTTTCTTGTGTTTCTTCCAAATGCTTAGTGTTCTCTTAGTTTCTCAAGGAAAACTGAAAGGGGGGGGGGGAGAGTGCTGGCAATTAAGATAGCCTTTACTGAATGTCCACCATGTTTTTCTGCCATTTGGAGGAATAATACCAAACAAGCCTGGGGGTGTGGTTCTGTTCTAGGAGATGGCTCATGTTTGCTGAGTGAGGATCAGTCTTTTAGAACCTGTATCAAAATCAGTTGTGGGAAGCTCTGTCATCCTAGTGCTGGGAAGACAGAATAAAAAAATCCTTGAAACTCACTAGCCAACCAGACTTGCCTAATCAGTTAGTTTCAGGTTTAAATGGGAGACCCTGTCTCAAGGACTAAGAGGATGACTAAGGAAGAAATCTAGTATTTGCCTCTGACCCAAAGACACACACACACACACACACACACACACACACACACACACACGCTCATGTGTGCAAACAATTCTCACAGTAACCTGTTAGCTATTTCTCTCAATTTACAAATGAGAGACTGGGGTTTAAGGAGATTAAGAAACTGAGTGAAGCTGTATTGGCCGCAGTGACAGACAGTTTCCACCTCTGATCTGGTTATCTGTGGACCTGTAGTCTTTCATTTGCTGAACTTTCTGTGTTGAGTAAGGCAGATTTTTTTTTCCAAAGCCTGTTTCCATCAATGAAGGGATACCAGTAACATTAGAATTAAAACTTTAAATGTTCTAAACTTGTGAAGTTAGAACCAGAAGTTATTGAAAGTTGTGAATCACTATCTTGCTCTATCCTTGTGAAGTTGGAAGTGACTCTTTGATGTGTTTCCGGAAGTCTGGTTGTTGATAACTATTGAGGCTAAACTCCAGCTACTAGATGCTGATTGATGGTTTGTTATCAGTGATGTGTTTAAGATCTGCTCATTCAACTCTAGCTAATGGTCTGACCAGCTCCATGACCTGTGCTTTACTGGAGCTCTTAGCGTATCAAGGCTGTCCTCTGTTTTGCTTTAAAACACTTTAGAATGCCTTTGGGGATAAAACAGAAAATATAGTCATGCTTTGCTATTTTGCCAAACTCAGCAACAACTTTTTGATGTGTTTATAAGCCTCTTACAAGAACATTAACTGTCAAGGAAAATGGATAGGCTGGAGGTAAAAGTGGCCAAGAGGGGGGCATTCTGTGTGAAGAAATTGGCTTTACCGGAAGTCAACTGTTCTATGACAGACTGCAACTTAAACAGTACATGATCTGTTCTTGGGACAGTCTGTATAGAGATTGCCCAGGTAACTTCAGTGACTCTCTTGCTATCTCTCTTCTATGACACATTTCATTTCTTCTGTGTCCCTTGTATCTTGGGATCAGATTGGATCTTTGCATGCTGATAATTAGCTACTTGTATGTACCACCCAGAAGAGTATATTTGAAAATGATAAGAAGGTCATGAGAAAATGCATATTATATATGTAAGTCCATGTAGGAATCACAGACATATAGTCAAGTGTAATCACTAACAAGTACTATGGTTGACTGTGGTCAACAGAGGAGTTGGAGAAACATGTGGCTGGCAGCCCAGAAGGATGACAACAGGAATACAAAAATCTGCACTGATGGGTAAAGTGGGGAGACCTTCAGGCTTAAGGCAGTCATGGGAAAGATTAAGGAGGTCTTCTGCTCTCTCTCGCTCTCTCTCTCTCTCTCTCTCTCTCTCTCTCTCTCTCCCTTCTTCCTTCCCTCCCTCCTTCTTTCCCTTCCTAGCACTATAGAACTAGCTGAACAGATGGCCCCATACCCACTGGGCTCTTCCCTTTCTGGAGAACACTATGTCAGAGTCAGTATCTGTGGAAAATGCCAGCGGATGGGCCAGCTACACTGCGTTCAGCCCACTGAGCTGAGCCACAGATGTTATCCATATTCACCACAGTGTCCAACCCTTTGACAAATGTTACTGAGTTTCTTGGCTCCATAAAAACCATGTGTCATTGAGTTCCCTGGGTTAAGTGCATGCTACTTAGGAAAGCATTTCCCTTGTCCATTTGTCTGATGAGATGTTTACAGACCTCCAACATCTGCATATCAGTTGGGGCCTACCCTCCCTCATCCACTGTTGACTCTTTTGCTTTCTGGGAGATGTTCACTCATGGTCAACGATATGCTTTCCTGTCATTGGGAATTGTTTAACATCTCCTTGACTCCCGTGGATATCTCAGCCCATAGTTCAGACTGCTGGGAGCAGAAGGAGGAGGTGGTATAGTTTCACACAGTTTTATTATTTCCTCCCCTTGGTCTTAATCCCAAAGGCTGAAGATTATTTCCAAATGTGCCCTGCAGCCAATCCCGTCATTACATGGGTATTAGGCCCTACAACTCAGCGTGATGGCTTAGGCATCTTCATTCCTCATGAGACTGTGTGTGGGTTTTGACATTGAGAGAAGCGCAGCCTTGTAGAACTGATTGAAAACATGTCCAGCGTGGCAGGGCATGCATGTGGGGTTCAGCCCAGGGCTTCAGCAGTGTGAACTGAGAATGTCAGCAGCTGCTGCCAGAGAGAGAAATCATTTGAAAACTAGACACCTTCACCCAGTTCCTATCTGGCATAGTTTAGAAGCCACGTGTGATCACATCGACTAGTTTGATGGCGTGACATTTCCATGTAAATATTCTGCCATGGAAAATGGACAAGCAGTGACCTTCACTCAAACTCTCGCAGTGGTAGGGGATGTCAAAATGTACCTGGGAAATGGGTTGGCTGTCTTTAGTCTTCTATAAGTAGATTCTAGTTGTTATCTGAGCAGAGTTCAGGGAAAGGCATTTCCAAGGTGGTATCATCATTTATGTTATTATTTAGATTAAAAGACAACAAATGTTCATAAGGCACTTGAATAAGACTGACAAAAAGGGTAAGATCGTACATAGAGGCTTAAAAGGAAATGCCAGTGGACAGGCTATATGGGAGTTTAAGTGATGTTGCACAAAATACCTTATCTGTGCCATGCTGAGGGAGGACTTCCCTGTTACCAGAGTGCTTCACTGCTTCTGTTGTCACATGACCATCTTGATTGCCACATAGCATGCACTTATGCATGTGTGTCCACCTATGCAACCCTTGAATACACAAACATGTTTATATCTATGTGTGCACACATATGTGCACATACATTGGTATACATAATAAGTATGTAAGCATGCTCAGCACATATACACATGTACAAATATACACTTATCTTCCCAGTACATACAGACCCTTTGAAGACAGAAGGTCCTCAAGTAGATATTGTTGAATAAAAATGTGTATATACTTACTTTACCATGAGCGGCATGAATTGCCTTAAACATGTTTCTATGTTTTCTCTCTGTCTCTTTTGTATATTTGCAAGAGAGTTGGCTTTCACTCCCACACACTGGCATGTACTGTACAAAGATCAAACATGGTGCTTTTATTTTTTTTTTTGAACTTTTGCCTTATTGACCTGATCCGTAAAGTATACCACCACTTAAGAAGAAAGTGGAAAATTTAGAAGATAGAAACCAAGCAAAGTAGGAAAGAAGATAAAACAGGAAGAAAGGGCAGAATGAGAGAGAGGGAAAAATGGAGAGGCGAAAGAGAAGAGAAAATTCAGGCATGTTCTTTCTTGAAAACTCTATCAGACCTGAAAGGAAAGCCATTTGTTGAAGTGACCCAGGGAAGCTGAGGAATCCACTGAATGACCTCCAGAGACTCCTTTTGGTGCTAATGATCCGTGAAGGAGATTTACCGACGACGCACAGGCACTGACCCCAAGCAAGCCTTGGCAGGCTGCTTCCCTCCCACTTTGGCCAATGCTATCACCTCATTCACAATGGTCACTCCCTCTCAACCTGTCCTGCTTGCATGATCTGCCTCCATGCCTGGGCTGCTGGTAGTCACACTGGCCTAGGGCCCAGGGGGTGTGTTCAGTACCCCAGGGGTGGGATTTGCTCCCCACATTGAGCGAGGCACCAGCTGGACCATGTTTTCAACATGTTCAGCCAAGTTTTCTTTCTGGACAGATCACCCTGTGAAATCTGACTTCCCCCTGTCTGCTGACGGGGCCAGTTGAATAGTGGTCACCCTGAGATCACCGGAAGCACATCCTTGCTGTAAGGTCTCTTTGGGACCCATGTGGCTCTCAGATGAGCAACAATCTTGGCTTCTTATTTATTTTTTCTTTTCCATGGGAATAAGAGTGCATCTCTGCCAAATGGCATATTTTCCTGCCTTTCTTTTAGCTGCTCCTGGGAAGGATGCTCGAGACCTGGCAGTTACTGTTCCTCTTTGCATCAAGGAGAAACTTGACACTTTAATTTTGAATAAGAAAACAAAACAAAAAAGGAAAGAAAGAAAGAAAAAAAGCATGCTCCTTGTATGTAATTGGTTGATTGATTGGTCTTATTCAGTGGACAACTCTTTTTCTGGCTACGTTGAATCCAAGAGCTTCTTGGTGTGCACAGCAGACAAGTCAGAAGAGGGCATGGCGATGGAGTCTTTGACTCATCCTAGCCACACCTCTTAGAAAAAAATATGTTGTAGAGATATTTAGTGGATCATAACATCTATTGGCAGCCAGATTTTTTTTTTGTTTCCCTTGTGAATAGACTGAAAACAAAAACAAGCAGAAAGCTAAGGGTGGGCAACTATGTCCACTCTGGTGAGAAATGAAATCTGAAATCCTTCAAAGTCCCCAAACAGAGACCCAGAGATAGGGGATATAAGAGTCCCTTCTCTGCAGATGCAGGGAGAATGGTAGGTCAAAGATGCTATTGAGAGGGAGTGCCAGAGTGAAATTTAGTTTTGCTGTTTGGAGACCTTCTAAATGTGTGTCACTTACAGGTCTGTGTGGGGCACCTTGTCCCAAAATTAGAATAAGAGGCAGGAAAAGGGAAAACTGCTTCCTGCCTAAAACCCAAGAGAGGACACTTGAAAGTTCATCCACTTTAAGAGCAATGGAGACACTTGCACTGAAAATGAGCGTGAAGGAGAGGAAGAAAGGATTATAAAGCAGCAGGAGAATCCTCTGCATGGAAAGGAAGATCCCGGGGAGCATTTGGTGAATGCTCTGATTACAGTCTGTAAGTGACCAGGCAGTGGAAGCAGCACTGCTGTTCTTACCTGGAGTTTTCGTTTAGTTTAGAACTCACAGATTCTCTCGGAGATTCTCCTTTTCACATGACCTAGTCCAGTGACATCTTACCCTATGTTCTCGGATTCAGATTTGTTGAATTGACTTGCAACTTTTAGTTTATTGTTTGAATTCATTTTATTCCCTAGAAAACTTATTTTCTATAGAACTGTTTGTAGTTGGTTTCTAGATTTCTGGAGAAAAGGAAGAGTGAGTGTACACTATCACCTTCATCTTATCGATGCCTGAGCACAACTGATGAGCCACAGACTGGGAGGATAGTTTGCAATTTCAGGTACCAGGTACAGAGCCGGTCCATTGACTGCCTTGGCATGCCTATGGCCCTCCTATAAAGCATGCCATTGAAAATTAAATAAGTCTATTAACTCAATTCACTACGATTGATTTAGATTTCTCACTTATACTCTAAACTGAATTAATAGACTTTGTATTTTGAACAAAGGTTCAAGTTAATCATTTTACTTTTTGTTTTAATTGTAGAAACTCCAATTTAAACTGTATAGGGATTAGAAAATAATGGGCCAACTCAGTTGCCTGACCACATGTTCACACTTAACAATAATATATTCATTAAGAACTTCATTGAATTCCTCATATTTAACCAGCAGAATTGTCTTTATGACATCTCAGTTCATATATATTAAATCAGGACTTTAAAAAGCTCGATCAAAAGTGCAAGATTAAGGGGAAGGGAGGTGGATGAGATTTTCAAGCTTAGTAATTCCATCACTTTAAAGAGGCCCAACAAAAAGCATGAGATTTTTGGATAGAAGATAAACCAATTTTTTCTTGCTTACAGCAATAATAGAAGCCAGAGTATTAGAAATCTTTTATGCTCATTCATTGAGGCCTAACAGTATGAAGAAAAGACAGCCAATTAGGGCTCCCCAGAGTGTACCTCAGAAATACAGTTGTTGTCTAATGAAGGAAGCAATGGTTTTGTCTGATGCTCCTGTATATACATTGGGTTGTTTTATATAAGAAACTCCAGGGGTGGGAAGGATCACTACATTACTAAAGTGTTTAATGTGCAATTGCTAGGACCCAAATTAAAATTCCCTGTACTGGTTGGTGTAAAAGGCCAAGCAAAGTGGTGGCACACCTCTGTAATTCCAGTGCTAGGGAGACAAGAGATAAGTAGATTCATGAAGCTCACTGGTAGCTAGTCTAGCAGAATGTCTGAACTTTGAGTTCTGTGAGAGAGCCCGTCCCAGAAAATAAGGGGGCATGTGATTAAGACACCCAAAGTAGACCTTTGACTTTTATGTGCATCTGTCTATGCATTCATGTATGTTCATGTGCATTCACACACAACTGAGACCAAGAGCAAGAGAGATGAGAGAGAGACAGAAAGAGAAAGAGAAAGATAGAGAGGGGGACAGAGGAACAGAAGGACAGAGGCACAGACATAGAGATAGACAGACAGACATGGAGAGACAGAGAAAGAATGAAGGAGAGACAGAGAAAGGGGAGGCAGAGAGACAAAGAGACACAAAGAGAAATACAGAGAAAGAGAAAAAGGCATAGACATAGAGACAAAGACAAAAGAGACTCAGAAAAAGATGGAGAGAGACAAAGGGAGACAGAGGGAGACAGAGGCAGAGGGAGACAGATTAAGACCACGTCCATCTTCCAGGGTTGTTCTATGCAAAAAGAGGTTTTAGAACAGTCAGTTCCAGCCAGGCAGTGGTGGCACAGGCCTTTTAATCCCAGCACTTGGGAGGCAGAGGCAGGTGGGTTTCTGAGTTTGAGGCCAGCCTGGTCTACAGAGTGAGCTCCAGGACAGACAGGGCTACACAGAGAAACCCTCTCTTGAAAAACAAAACAACAACAACAACAACAACAACAACAACAACAAGAAGAACAGTCAGTTTCTCATATCAGCTCAGGGCATCACATGTAGGGGCAATCCATGGAGAGTTGTCTCCTAACTACAGGTGGGTCGATGAGACTTGAAGGTGGCTCAATATTGATATTTAGATGCAAAGAGCCAGTCAGCTGTTGCCTGATTTAAAGAAAGAAGGAAAAATAATTGAAGTTGTTTTTTAAATACCCTGTAAGTATAAAAGTTGTAGTAAAAATTATTGAAAAGGCTGTTATTCTTCACTAGTCTGAATGTAATTTACACCCTTGCTTCAGCAAAATGGATCTATTACAAAGACATCAAATGTCCCTTACATGGACCAGATTTTAATCAGCTCTTTATTGAAATAGTTTATGAATCCATGTCATTTAAAATTTGTTTTAAAATAAATGCAAAGTTCATTTATATTATAAATTCTACATAAATGAAAAGTGAACAGCTTATCATTCACAGCCAGACTCATGGAAACAGGACCTGGTAAGTCTACCTACCAGAAAAAACGCTTACTCTTTAACAAAAGAAACATTTTTCTTTGTGAACTTTGCTTTCATTAGACTTACAATAATAAAAAGGCCACTTGGTCCAGGACAGAGACGCATACTCAGTGCAGCACACTGAAACAAAATAAAGCACTGCATTGCCCTCTTGTCTGCATTGAGTCCTATGCTTTATCAGACTGACCCAATAAGAAACTCTAAGTTTATGAAATATAGCAATAGAGTTGGGCCTTTTGTATAAGTGGAGCCATGTTGAACATGGCTAACAACATGAGTGCTGTCTAAAAAGGGAGGAATGGAAAGAGCAGCCTTTGAGGACTTTCTAAGTACATGTGTGCTTCAAGCATGCCCAGGATCAGCATAACTGATATTCTTTAAAGTAACAGAATCTGGGTATGTGACCTCACATTATGAACTTTGTTCACCTAGAAGTATTTGAGCCTCCACAGTGAAATAACAGAGTACAGTTATTTATTATTAATATGACAAAGTAAAGGCTGGGAGTTAATTTTGCTCTGGAGAGCATGGCCCATGCACTATATGACTGTGGTGTTTGCAGGTCACTGCCTATTCCTGTATTTCATTTATTCAGCTGCAGTGATAAATTAGATGTCCACAAGCCCACAGAGCCTGAGTGGAGGGCACCTCACATTAAGACAGATGCTAAGTGAATTCCCACAAAGTTTGTTACAGTCTTAAAGGTTTTAGTAAGGCCAAGGAGATGCCTTGGAGGTTATGCTGGTTTTCTTGTAGATATGAAGACTTGAGGCCACTCCCCATCACAAAGCCAGGCACAGTTCTTGTAATCCCAGCACTGGGGAAACAGAGCTGGAAACCCTTACCCAGGAAAGTTCCAGGTTAGTAAGAGAGAAATATGCTGTCTCAAAAACCTAGATGGCTGGGCATGAGGGTAAATGCCTTTCATCTCAGCACTTAGGAGGCAGAGAGGCAGACAGATCTCTGTGAGTTCAAGGCTAGGCAGGCTACATAGTGAGACCCTGTCTCAAAATAACAACCAACCAACCGAATGAACAAATAAAAGTTAAGGTGTCTGTCATTCCTGAGGAACAATAGCCAAGGTTATCCTCTTGATACTGTATGTACAGGCATAA
Organism: Apodemus sylvaticus; assembly: GCF_947179515.1. Lineage (NCBI taxonomy): Eukaryota > Metazoa > Chordata > Mammalia > Rodentia > Muridae > Apodemus > Apodemus sylvaticus. Next base: position 93,467,875 of record NC_067483.1, read on the forward strand.
TGCACAAGTCTCCATATCCACCTGCATTTTATGCATGCATCCCCATGTACATACATGCACAACTGCTTTAGCAGGTATAAAGTAAGTAGTTCATCTTCCTCCCATCATGAAATCATGAACCTACCAGTTTCAAGAATAGCAGTGAACATAGAGAGAGCTAAGCTTTTTGTCCCAGTGTCACTGATGGCCTCTTAGCACACTCTCCTTAATTAACTCATCACTGGTTCATAAAGTTATCCTGGTATAGATGGGAACTATGTTATTTAAAAATGGATTCAATTGGCAAGCATTTTATTGAGTATTTTTGCATCGATATTCATAAGGGAAATTGGTCTGTAGTTCTCCTTTTTTGTTGGATCTTTGTGTGGTTTTGGTATCAGCATAATTGTGGCTTTGTAGAAGGAGTTGGATAGTGCTCCTTCTGTTTCTATTTTGTGGAATAATTTGAAGAGTATTGGTGTTAGGTCTTCTTTGAAGATCTGATAGAATTCTGCACTAAAACCATCTGGTCCTGTGCTTATTTTGGTTGGAAAACTTTCTATGACCCCTTCTATTTCTTTATGGCTTATGGGACTGTTTAGTTGATCTATTTGATCCTGATTTAATTTTGGTATTTGGTATCTGTCTAGGAAATTGTGCATTTCCTCCAGATTTTCCAGTTGTGTTGAGTATAGGCTTTTGTAGTAGGATCTGATGATTTTTTTGAATTTCCTCAGTTTTTGTTCTTATATCTCCCTTTTCATTTCTCATTTTGTTAATTTGGATACTGTCTCTGAGCCCTTTGGTTAGTCTGGCTAAGGGTTTATCTATCTTTTTGATTTTCTCAAAGAACCAGCTCCTGGTTTTGTTGGTTCTTTGTATGGTTCTTTTTGTTTCTACTTGATTGATTTCAGCCCTGAGTTTGATGATTTCCTGTCTTCTACTTCTCCTGGGTGAATTAGCTTCTTTTTTTCCAGGGCTTTCAGATGTGCCTTTAAGCTGCTAGTGTATGCGCTCTCCAGTTTCTTTTTGGAGGCACCAAGGGCTATGAGCCCTCTTAGCACTCTTAGCACTGCTTTCATTGTGTCCCATAGATTTGGATATGTTGTGCCTTCATTTTCATTAAATTCTTAAAAGTCATTGATTTCTTTCTTTATTTCTTCTTTGGCCAAGGTATCATTGAGTAGAGTATTGTTCAGCCTCCATGTATAAGTGGGATTTCTGTTTTTTTTTTGTTTGTTTGTTTGTTTTTTGTTTTTTGGTTTTTTTTTTTTTTGCTATTGAAGACCACTCTTACTCTACAGTGATCTGATAGGAGGCATGGGACTAGTTCAATCTTCTTATATTTGTTGAGGTCTGTCTTGTGGCCAATTATATGGTTGATTTTGAAAAAGGTACCATGAGGTGCTGAGAAAAAGGTATATTCTTTTGCTTTAGGATGAAATGCTCTCTCTATATATATATGTTAAATCCAATTGGTCCAAAGCTTCAATTAGTTTCACTGTGTCCCTGTTTAGTTTCTGTTTTCCTGATCAGTCCATTAAGGAAATTGGAGTGTTGACGTCACCTACAATTATTGTATTAGGTGCAGTGTATGCTTTGAGCTTTTGTAAAGGTTCTTTTACGAATGAGGGTGCCCTTGCATTTGGAGCATAGATCTTCAGAATTGATAGTTCTTCTTGGTGGATTTTTCCATTGACCAGTAAGAAGTGTCCTTCTGTGTCTCTTTTGATGACTTTAGGTTGAAAGTCAATTTTATCTGATATTAGAATGGCTACGCTGGCTTGTTTCCTATGACCATTTGCTTGTAAAATTGTTTTCCAGTATTTTACTCTGAGGTAGTGTTTGTCTTTGACACTGAGGTGTATTTCCTGTAAGCAGCAAAATGTACGGTCCTATTTACATGCATCTAATCTGTTAGGTTATGTCTTTTTACATCTCAGGGATGTAGGGATGGTTCAATATACCAAAATCCATCAATGCAATCCACTACATAAAACTCAAAGAAAAATACCACATGGCCATTTCATTAGATGCTGAAAAAGCATTTGACAAAATTCAGCATCCTTTCATGCTAAAAGTCTTGGAAAGAAAAGGAATTCAAGGTCCATACCTAAACATAGTAAAAGGAATATACAGCAAACCGATAGCCAACATCAAACTAAATGAAGGGAAACTGGAAGCAAATCCACTAAAATCAGGGAGTAGACAAGGCTGCTCCCTCTCTACATATCTGTTCAATAAAGTACTTGATGTTCTAGCTAGAGCAATTAGACAATACAAGGAGGTCAAAGGGATACAAATTGGAAAGAAAGAAGTCAAACTATCACTATTTTTAGATGATATGATAGTATACTTAAGTGACCCAGAAAACTCCACCAGAGAACTTCTACAGCTGATAAACAACTTCAGCAAAGTGACTGGTTATACAATCAACTCAAGCAAATCAGTAGCCTTCCTATACTCAAATGATAAACAGGCTGAGAAAGAAATTAGGGAAATGACACCCTTCACAATAGCCACAAACAATATAAAGTACCTTGGTGTGACTGTAACCAAACAAGTGAACAATCTGTATGACAAGAACTTCAGGTCTCTGAAGAAGGGAATTGAAGAAGACCTCAGAAAATGGAATAATCTTCCATGCTCATGGATTGGCAAGATTAATATAGTAAAAATTTATCTACAGATAAAAGCAATCTACAGAGTCAATGCAATCCCCATCAAAATCCCAACTCAGTTCTTCATAGAGTTATAAAGAACAATTCTCAAATTCATCTGGAATAACAAAAATCCAGGATAGCTAAAACTATTCTCAACAGTAAAAGAAATTCCCGGGGAATCAGTATCCTGGAACTCAAGCAGTAGTAAAGAGCAATAGTGTTAAAAACTGCATGGTATTGGTACAGTGACAGGCAGGTAGATCAATGGAATAGGATTGAAGACCCAGAAATGAACCCACACACCTATGACCACTTGATCCTCGACAAAGGGGCTGAAAACATCCAGTGGAAAAAAGATAGCCTTTTTCAACAAATGATGCTGGTTCAACTGGAGGTCAGAATGCAGAAGAATACAAATTGATCCATTCTTATCTCCTTGTACTAAGCTCAACTCCAAGTGAATCAAAGACCTCCACATAAAATCAGACACACTGAAACTAATAGAAAAGAAATTGGGGAAGACCCTTGAGAACATCGGCACAGGGGAAAAGTTCCTGAATAGAACACCAATAGCTTATGCGCTAAGATCAAGAATTGACAAATAGGACCTCATAAAATTACAAAGTTTCTGTAAGGCAAAGGACACTGTCAAGCAGACAAAATGGCAACCAACAAATTGGGAAAGGATCTTTACCAACCCTACATCTGACAGAGGGCTAATATCCAATATATTACAAAGAACTCAAGAAGTTAGACTCCAGAGAGCCAAATAACCCTATTAAAAATGGGGTACAGAGCTAAACAAAGAATTTTCACCTGAAGAACTTCGAATGACTGACAAGCACCTTAAGAAATGTTCAGCATCATTAGTCATTAGCGAAATGCAAATCAAAACAACCCTGAGATTTCACCTCACAGCAGTCAAAATGGCTAAGATTAAAAAACTCAGGAGATAGCAGGTGTTGGCTAGGATGTAGAGAAAGAGGAACACTCCTCCACTGCTGGTGGGATTGCAAGCTGGTACAACCACTCTGGAAATCAATCTGGTGGTTCCTCAGAAAACTGGGCATGACATTTCTGGAGGACCCTGCTATACCACTCCTGGGCATATACCCAGAGGATACCCTGGCATGCAATAAGGATACATGCTCCACTATGTTCATAACAGCCTTATTTATAATAGCCAGAAGCTGGAAAGAACCCAGATGTCCCTCAATGGAGGAATGGATACAGAAAATGTGGTATATTTACACAATGGAATACTATTATTCAGCCATTCAAAACAATGAATTCATGAAATTCTTAGGCAGATTGTCGGATCTGGAAAATATCATTCTAAGTGAGGTAACCCAGTCGCAAAAGAACACACATGGAATGCAGTCACTGATAAGTGGATATTAGCCCAGAAGCTCTGAATATCCAAGACACAATTCACATATAAAATCATTCCCAAGAATGAAGGAAGGAGAGGGTCCTGGTCCTGGAAAGGCTTGATGCAGCACTGTAGAGGATTACCAAGACAGAGAAATAGGAGGGGTTGATTGGAGAATGGGCAGAGGGAAGAGAGCTTATGGGACTTATGGACAGTGGGGAACCGGGAAAGGGAAAATCATTTGGAATATAAACAAAGAATATAGAAAATTTAAAAAATGGAGATCATTAAGTGACAGTGGCCTAAATTTATTTAATATCAAAAAAGATTGTATAGAATTTTTCTAGAAGAAAGATGTTAAAAAGTTGAATGGGAAGAACAGTAAGAAGGAAATGGGTTGAACCTGGACATAATCCTCACTACTGTCCCACCCTTTTAATTGGTTGGGTGTGTTCCTGATCCCTATTGCAGATAAATAATTAAACTGTGGTTGATTCTTGTGTACTAATGGAGGGGAGATGTGAAAAGCTTAAGGTGGTTTGGGTTTTCCAGTAAACAGAGGGATGCTGGCATCTGGCATACTGTATTGACCTGTAGCTTTCCAACAAAAATAGACTCACAAAGCTGGTTCAGAGAAACCTAGCTGAGCTGACTTCTCTTCATTTAACATTTTGCTGGTGCAGAGAACCACAGTTATAAGCTACAGAGTACTCTGAGCAAATTGTTAAATGCCACACACTGTTCAATGAGTTATATCGAATTTTAGTAAGATAAATAGCATTTATTATGGGTTGGTATTTTTTAAAGATTTATTTATTTATTTATTTATTTATTTATTTATTTACTTATTTAATGTAAGTACACTGTAGCTGTCTTCAGACATACCAGAAGAGGGCATCAGATCTCATTATGGATGGTTGTGAGCCATTATGTGTTTGTTGGGATTTGAACTCAGGACCTTAGGAAGAGTAGCCAGTGCTCTTAACTGCTGAGCCACCTCACCAGCCCCAACGGGTTGGATTTTACATGTATATAGTGCTAAAAATTCTTAGAGTCCTGAAGAAAGAAATGTTATAGCTATAAGATCTTGCTATTGGGATGGAGAAACTGGCTAGCATCAGGAGTCAAAGGACATAAAGCACCCATGTGTGACAGTACAAGGTACAGCAGGGGAGTGGGGTTTGGGGATTGTCAAGGATTCCAGGCTCACCTTAAGCAGTGCCAAGTGCTTTTTTTTTTTCTAGTTAATTTTTCAATCCTGATGCATTTTCAGGGAAATTTGATCCATATGTGTGTTTTGAACTTCAAATCGTCAAACACAGTTTTCTAAGAATATTCTCTGCATCAAGGTTATCTAAGCAGTTGCACAGAGACATCTACAGAGGAACCCAGACTTGGTACACATAGCTCCCACTGCCAAACCGAAGCTTCTTGAACCTAGTGTTGAGTGGAGAAGTGGCAAGTGTCTATCAACTCAGAGAACTATAGGCGCCATCGGCACATCGGTAATGTAAATACTGGATGAAGAATGTCATTTTTTTAACCATATAGAATATTGTATAAGTGGATTCAATTCCTTTAAAAATATTTAAAAATGTATTTTTTATGTGTATGGTTCTGTGTTTGAATATGTTTATGTGCATGAATGTGTTCTTCATTTAACCCTGTATGCTAAAAAAGTATACATTTCTCTAAGCATGGTTGAAATAATGGGACTCAGGGAAATTGAGATGTTCCTTATGTCACATAGAGGTCCCATGGTCTTTGTAGTATGTGTTTTGGGTTCCTCATGTCTTATAAAACCAGAGACACTATCCTATTGGAATGGCTACCCAAGTGTATGTATTTTGCTATCATTCCAATTAAGGTTATTGTTAGTCACAGGATTATACATGGTATGAACATATTTTGCAAGTTTTCTCAATTGCATATGAGGTCAGACATAATTCCAGGTTTTCACATATAGCCATTTATATATACTTGGTGATATTTTTTCTGATCTCATTAGGTCTGATTACTTCCAACCACAAAGATTACTGATGATGCTCTATGTCTTAGTAAGGGTTTTACTGCTGTGAGCAGACCCCATGATCAAGGCAAGTCTTATAAATGACATTTAATTGGGGCTGGCTTACAGGTTCAGAGGTTCAGTTCATTCTTATCAAGGTGGGAGCATCCAAGCAGGCATGGTGCAGGAGGATCTGAGTTCTGAGATGAGATACAGGGTGATCCTGTGAAGTTTGTCCTGCATCTTCCACCTTCATAATTACCATAGTAATTGATTCAGCAGCCGTTACCCTGGGAGTCAAGTAGGACTGGAGACTTGAACCAGTGGACATGGCCAGGAAGGTGTCACATCATTAGAACAGAATGAAGGCCTTTGAGGTAAATATGCGCAAATATGGGGTAAGACAGAACTGCAGAAAAACTGTCAGGAGGAAAGCATCATGCTGCTCGATTTATTTATTTATTTATGCCGATACATGTGAACAGTTACTCAATAAAAAGGTTCTTTAGGTTCTCCTTTCACATGAAGATGTAGCTCAGTCAACAAAGCCAGACTTCATTTATAAAATGTTTCCATAGATGAAAAATATTTTGAGGAGAGGGATGGGACAGAGGGAGGTGTCCTGGGACAAAAGTGGTAGATAAAGTGGTTTGGGAGGTATGTGGTAAGGCTTCCAAAGGTTTGCTACAAAATAAATGATGCATTGTCATCTTTCAAACATTTTCACTGCTTTCCATGCAGCTTTATGTGAGCAAAGTCTGGGAGTCTAATATGTGTGTGTGTGTCTGTGTGAGTGTGTGTGTGTGTGTGTCTGTGTGAGTGTGTGTATATATGTACATATGTGTATACGTGTATACATATATATGTGTATACGTATATATGCATATGTATATATGTATATTGAAAATAAACTATGTGATATTAATTCAGAGATTGGCCTCACTTGCCTAGCACAGCTCCAGTTATATCCGTGACTACACATGAGAAAATGTCATTCTTTTTTATGGAGTTTATAGAGTTTATGAAAACTCTGGTACACAGCACAGAACTCAGTGGTAGTAGCCTGTTGTTAAAGAAGCTATGTAATCAGCCACAAGGCAAGGAGATCTTTCCCCATTAAGTCTGGAAATCAGCAGAAGATCTTAAGGAAGATGGGTATGGAAAGGAGGTGACAGGAGAAGCATCCTTTTGAAGAGTGGTGCTTGACCTGCCTGGCTTTGAAGGTGTAACATGAAGGCTGCTACATTAGGACTTCAAGTGTTCTATAGAAACAAAATGTTGCACCTTAGTGTTACAAAGTATGGAATCTTGATTATTGCCTCCAAGGACTAGAAATGAGATCGTTCAATAGGTACTGATCCTTCATTTTATAATTAATTAATTGGTAGAAAAATCAGATCACTCGCTGATCCATTGGATTTTTCCTTTTAAGGAATCCATCTATAGGTTTTGTGTCTCAGAATTAAATAGCATTTAGTTGAAAAACAATAAACTATTTCCTTAGCTTTTTCTTTTTCTAACTGATATAGTTAAAAGAAATATATCCTTTTTCTGCATCATCATTGGTGACTGGTACAATTTGGATGTTGTTGAATGGTCCCTAAAGAACCATATGCTAAAGGTATAGTTCCCAGGATGGGCCTACTAGAAAAAGGTGCCTTGGTAGGAGGTAGGAGTTAGTGGGATGCCTTTAGGACATTGGTCATTTGCCCTTGAAGAGGATGGTTGGATCGTGGTCCCTTTGCATTCTTCTTTGCTACCTGACAATGAGGTGGATAATTAGGCTCCACTACATACTCCTGTCATGAGACACTACCACCTACCCAAAACTTAGGGCTAGTTATGAACAGTAACCTTTGATATTTTGTCAAGGTTTTGTGTTAGTTTCCTCAAGTCATTCATTGTTTTGATCTAAGGAGCTCAGTCCCTGTTGCACTCATTCCACCTCTGCTGGGTTTTTTTGTCAATGTTGTAAAAACCTACATATATCTGAGGAGAAGGAACCCCAAAGATTCATAGGAAAACATCTATAATTTGATTTAAATCTTAGATCTAGAAGTGAGTAGCATTTTGATCATGAATGTGAAAATGATGGTTTCATATTTGTAATACAGAACACAATTACCCTACAGAGCCAGAGCTCTGCTCTGAATTGAAATATTTTCATGTTGGTGTGGCAGCATCAAGCATTTTTTCTATGTCACTTCACCCCCTTCTAGAGGTTACATCAACACAGAATTCTGGAAAGCAATGCTAGTGAAATATGAAATTAATTTTGTGTGGCTTACTAGATTTTACCAAAACAACAGTTATATCTTTAAAGTGGTTACTTAAAATGCAGCTATGTTCTATCTATGGAAAGTTTAACTTTTCTCGTAGGACCTGGTCCTTTTATTGTTCTCCCTATTTGACAGAAGTGTATCAAAACCCATGTGTTTTCAGGGCACTCTATGTCTGAGGTCTATAAGAAAATTCCCAAGTAGGGCCATACAGTAAATTTTAGCATTTATCTGCTGACCTCTACTATATAAACAGAATTTAAATGCTTTTTATGACAAGAAGAAGGTCAAATGCTATAGTAGTAGGTCAGAGAAGATGGGTATGAGCACATTCCTGGAATGCTTGGCAGGAGTCAGTTGACCCCCTTGACTGTCCCAAATTGTATAGTTTCCTGTGGCAATCAAAAGCTTTAAAGCCCAAAATCTTATTATATGTTCTCATAACTGCAGAGACAAGATTGGACATCAAGTTTCCCGTTGACCCAGATCCCTTCTTCCCACTCCAGCTCAGCCATTACCAGACCTGTCTAGGGAAACATGAATGGCATCCTAGTTTGGCCAATGAAGAATCACTCAGCATTCCAAGGAAAACCAAGGCACATCCTAGGGGAAATACCCAATTAAGAGACAATAGAGCTGGCTTTGGGGAATGCTTTATCTAGTCAAGAAGAAGGGATTCATGGCCCATTTAATATACTTTTGTATACCTACTGGATTAGGATTATTGCCATCAATTTTGGGATTTAGAGGGAACAATTTAAAAAGAAAATTCCCAGAAATTCTGTTACATATGACATACACTGTCATTATTAAATGCTTACTTAAAGTGAGGTCATTGTGATGACAAGCCTGCCATAATCCATGCATCAAGAATCATTATGTGAGATATATAATGTGTGTATATATATGCATATGCATGTTAGGACCATTCAATTATATAGTTTTGATTTGTCATATGTTCTCATTTCAGGAAATGCCATGAATGCTCTAAAATATCTGGGTGTTCCTCAGAAAATTGGACATAGTATTACCTGAGGACCCAGATATACCACTCCTTGGCATATACTCAGAAGATGCTCCAACATGTAATAAGGACACATGCTCCGCTATGTTCATAGCAACCTTATTTATAATAGCCAGAAGCTGGAAAGATCCTAGATGTCCCTCAACAGAGGAATGGATACAGAAAATGTGGTACATTTACACAGTGGAATACTACTCAGTTATTAAAAACAATGACTTCATGAAATTCTTAGGCAAATGGATAGAACTAGAAAAAAAACATCCTGAGTGAGGTGACCCAATCACAAAAGGACACACATGCCATGCACTCACTGATAAGTGAATATTAGCCCAAAACCACGGAATACCCACGATACAACTCACAAATTACATGAAGCTCAAGAAGAAGGAAGAACAATGCATGTATGTTTAGGTCTTTCTTAGGTCAGGGAAATACAGAGACAAATTGTGGAGCAGAGACTGAAGGAAAGGCCACCCAGAGACTACCCCACCTGAGGATACCTAACATATATAGTCACCAAACTTATTTTTGTCACATATTTTGGATGCTAAGAAGTGCTTGCTGACAGGAGCTGATATAGCTGTCTCCTGAGGGCCTCTGCCAGAGCCTGACAAAGAGGTGGATGCTTACAGCCAGTCACTGGACTGAGCATGGGGTCCCCAATGGAGGAGCTAAAGGACTGAAGGAGTTGAAGGGGTTTACAGTACCATAGGAGGAGCAACAATACCAACCAACTAGACCCTCCCCACCAGAGCTCCCAGAGACTAAACTACCAACCACAGAGTACATATGGAGGACCCACAGCTCCAGTTGCATATGGAGCAGAGGATGGCCTTGTCAGGCATCAGTGGAAGGAGAGGCCCTGTGAAGACCTGATGCCTCAGTATAGGAGAATGTCAAGGCAGGAAGGTGGGAGTGGATAGGGTATGGGGATCACCCTCATAGAAGCAGGGGGAGGGGGAATGGGAAAAACAAATATAAATGGACACACTTGTGCCTTAACATAGTATCATTATTTATTGAATAACAGTAGATTCACAATATACAGAGAAGTCAATGACAGCTTCTTTCCAGCTAGTCTTTAGCTGACACAGGTATGAGTTCTTTTATTGATATCTTAATTGCTACTCTTAATTCTCAGATCACACATGTCATACCCCATAGTGAACATAGCTGTATATATAAATTACAGGTATCTACAGTGAGCTAAAGAGGCAAGGTATTTCTAAGAGATCTGGGAAGACAAAGCTGGGATATGATAGGGATTCTGGTAAGACAATGAAGGTAGAGTACACTACAGGGGTGATGCTGGAGAAGCTGGAGAAGCTGTGTGTGAGGATCCTGGATGTCCAGGATTTGATAGTGAATGTGTAGACTTGAGCCCAGCTGCAGAGGCAAAAGTATAAGACTAGGTGCAGATGAGGGAAAAAGCAGAAGGCAGATGGCAGGTGCTGATGGGGGTGGCAGGTGCTGATGGGGGTGGCAGGTGCTTATGGGGGTGGCAGGTGCAGATGGGGATGGCAGGTGCAGATGGGGGGATGGCAGGTGCAGATAGGGGATGGCAGGTGCTGATGGAGGGTGGCAGGTGCAGATGGGGATGGCAGGTACAGATGGGGGGATGGCAGGTGCAGATAGGGGATGGCAGGTGCAGATGGGGGATGGCAGGTGCTGATGGAGGGTGGCAGGTGCAGATGGAGGGTGGCAGGTGCAGATGGTGAAGTGGAGGACAGCAGTCAGAAGCACAGTAGGCTGCCTCATCAGTGAAGACCGAGTTAGGCCGAAGCTCCTGGGAGAACTGAAGGTTCTCTGTGTGTTGGTCCTTGATGAACACAGTAGGTTCTCTGTGTGTTGGTCCTTGATGAACACAGTAGGTTCTCATAAGAAGGTTGCTGGAGCCATTGCCATTGAGGGCTAGGTGTCTACTTCTTTAAGGGGTCCAGGTGAGGGACTTACATACTCTATCCTTAGTTTAATGTATCCCTAAAGTCCTGGGGCCTGGTTTCCATGATATGAGTTAAATATGTCCATAAGCTCTTACAATCATAATTCACTCTTATAACCTTGTAAAATGACACATTTTCTACTCTCAGGAACAAATTTACTAGTCTGTGCTACACAGATAGTGCCAAACTGGTGGCTTATAGGTTAGTCAATCATACAATGATCCTCCATCAAAAGATTCAAAAACTGTATGGGGTCTCTGGGGCAAGGCACAGTTTAAAGTACCACAATTTTATATAATAAGGAAAAGTTTTGAGCAGGACACAGTCTGGGCTCAACAACTAGGTAAAGTGAAGCTTCCCAAGGTCATGATGGGTCATAGTGATTTTCAAGTGAAGGAATCAAGACCTATAAAGTAAATGTTGATCCATAGATTAAAGAAAGAGAACAAAAGAAAGATGAGCACAAAAATGTTTGCATTAATAATTTTATCAAGTAACTCCTGTTGGTCCAACTAAAGTGTTGAGAAAATATAATTAAAACTCATAAGTCATATATATATATATATATATATATATATATATATATAATCATGAAAGAAAGTATAAATAAAGAGAATGAAATGATGCTTATTGATGGGTAATAGCACTAGGCAGAATGTGTACTGTGGTTCTAGTCAGTCTCACGTACTCAGTCATGGGAATGTAGAATGAAGCAAGAACAACAGAATGTCTCTGAGTCTGGCAAACAGTGGCATTTGTGTTAGCAGCCAGTATCTCACTTTATCTCACTATGGCTTCCCCTGTGCTCAGGATCTCCAGTGGAGATGAGTCAGATGAGATATGGAATTTAATATAGGAGATAGTAATGTGAATGAGAAGGGCTGAGAGCAAAATGAGCCATTGTGGAAGAATACACTTCTGAAATAAACACAAAGGGTCCACTGTGAGGACAGGCTGGCACAGAGGAAGAGGGGACAATGGCCAGAAAGACTACCAAGCCAACCTACATGTTTGGATAGGGGACTTATTGTTTTCTAAAACCCACCTGTATTAGCTCTTTGTTTAAAATAAGTGTTTGGTTTTTTGTATATGGTTGTTTTACATGTATATACACCATATGCTTGCTTGGTGCCCACAGAGGCCAGAAGAAGGCACTGGATTCCTGCAAGCCTGTGTTAACAGATGATTGTGAGCCTCCTTATGTGTGCTATGAACCAAAGCTGGGTTCTCTGCAAGAGCATCAAGTGATCCTAACCATGGAACTGTTTACCATTTGGGTTAACTCTTAATGAGGAGACAGCAGTGTGGCTTCCTTGTTTACCAGACACCCATGTCTCCATGTGGGGCCACAGATATAATTCAAGTCCTACTCTTTGGAGCAAAAATCATATACAAGAGTAGTTTTAAAAGGATTAAAGAGAAAAAAAGAAAACTAAATATATTCAAATATACTTTACCAAGAGGAAATAGCTTCCCATTAAGAGCCACGCTACAGCCACTGCCTTGCTCGCTTTTATGTCGGATTTCAGCTCTGAAGGGAAGATATTATATTGTAAGACTAGCCCTTCTTTCAAACAAGTGTGTTACCAGAGGCTTATGACTGCCTTGGCCTGAACTTGATTATGAGGGAGGAGACCATTCTTGATGACCTTTGGGCTTGCTAATTTCCAACTAACTACTTAATATTAGTGTGGGCAGGAGAAATGGAAATTTCTTAACGTGGCTGAATTCCACAGGAATTGTGTTCTGAATTAAGGGTGGTTCTATCTGGGAGGGCGTGTACATTACATCATAATTTGTTTCCTCACTAAGTGTAAAGAGTGTTTCAGATATCAGCTATGACCTTATCAAGCAGGAAGAAAAAGAACACAGACTGTGTCAAGAGAAAATGACATAGTTTTCTATCGTGCAGTCACAGGGGAGGGTAAATGCTCTTGAGTCCTGAGCCATCTCTCTAGTGTCCTCTTCCTCTTTTGATCTTGATAATCTTGCTGATTATTCTGTATGGGTTCCATGTTTTTCTTTATTTCTGACCATCAAGTAGATATAAAGCATCACAGTGCCCTGGAGATACCCTACGAGGACCCATGCCAAATACAGGGCTGTGGGGAGCCAGGGAGTCCCTTTGAAATGCTATCTTTTAAAACACCCCTCTTTTTCGTGTTTCTCACTGGCAATGGACATGAATGCACATGAAGATCACAGTTAAAGGTAAATTCCCAAGAACTGGCTGAATCTACTCTGATTCTCACAGGCAAAGACTTTTTGTGTTAACAAGGGCTTAGACTACCAAGCTGAGCCACAGGTCACAGGAAGGGTTGCAGGCCATGGCCTGACATATATGACCATGGTGTAACTGATACTGAATTGGAAGACACTTCTCTCCATTCCCAGAGGTGAAACTGAGTATATCATTAACTGACAATATTGGTATGGGAAGAATTTTCGTGATAGCCTCTTCCCTCCAAGAACGTCATGAATTCTGTCTTTAACTTGTAACATCTCAGCAACGAAACATAACTGAGGAGAGAACTCATCATAAACTAACAAGTGAAAATGTCAGATGAGTAGAATTAGGTCCAGGCTTTTCATTCTCCCCTATCAGAGGCAACCGAGACAGCTCTGTGGAGGACATGATTGCTTCCCATGTTTGACTCCCAGTGCCCACATAAAATATTGAGAGTGCTAGTGTGTGCCTGCAGTGCCCGTGCTGGAGAGGTAGAAGCTAATCTCTGCGGCTCACTGGCTAGCTAACCTGGCTTAGCTGACAGGTCCCAGCTCCCAGCTCCCAGACAAAGACCCTTTCCTAAAAGATAAAATGGATAGCTAGCTCCTGAGGAATGACATTCAAAGCTGACCTCACATCATCTACACACACACACACACACACACACACACACACACACACACACACACACGCACACACTCACACACAGACATGCATACATACACTCACATACAGATGCACACAGACACACACACAAACACACACAGACATGCATACAGAGACACACACGGATACACAATATACATTCACATGCAGACACACACATGCACATATACACATACACAGACATGAACACACATACACATGTACATACTATATAGATACATATCCATGGACACACATACATACATATACACTCATATACATGTAGACACACACATACACATGAATACACATACACACATACATACATATACACACATACCTATGCACACACATGCATACATATACACACATACACATGCAGACACACACATACACTCACACATAGACATATATTCACACATATACATACACATGCACATACACAGACACACAATATACATTCACATGCACACACACATAGATACACATGTACACATGCACACATATACACATACATACACACATATACATGTACATGTACACATACAAACAATACACATGAACACATACAATTCACATGAACACACATACACATGTACATGAACACATACACACATACACATGTACATGTACACATACACACATATATACACACTATACAAGAACACACACACACATGCACACACATACACATGCATATTCCCCCATACACACACCTTCTTATACCTATAAACTGAGCCAATCCCAACAGCTATCCCATTAACATCGCATCACTCCCCACACAGTCTATACTTTACAGACTCAAAGTTCACACTGGATTAGTCTGAAGAGATGGCAACGGAGACCACTGGAGCTAGCACTTCTGCTGAATGGGTGGATGGACAGCATGTGCTGAGGAGGTGGCCGATGTCACCCCCTAGAGCTCGGCCAGAGCACGTTCTTCCTCACTGGGGTAGGTGAGGAGAGCAAGAGGTGACACAGGAAGAAAATGTGCACATGGTTCCTTCGTGGCAATGCAATCCACTACATAAACAAACTCAAAAAAACCACATGGTCATCTCATTGGATGCTGAAAAGGCTTAAAGCATCCTTTCATGCTTAAAGTCTTGGAAAGAACAGGAATTCAAGGCCCATACCTAAACATAGTAAAAGCAATATACAGCAAACCGGTAGCCAGCATCAAACTAAATGGAGAGAAACTTGAAGCAATCCCACTCAAATCAGGGACCAGACAAGGCTGCCCCCTTTCTCCTTATCTTTTCAATATTGTACATGAGGCACTAGCTCAGGCAATTCGACAACATAAGGAGGTCAAAGGGATACAAATTGGAAAGGAAGAAGTCAAACTATCACTATTTGCAGATGATATGATAGTCTACCTAAGTGACCCAAAAAACTCCACTAGAGAACTCCTACAGCTGATAAACAACTTCAGCAAAGTGGCAGGTTATAAAATCAACACAAGCAAATCAGTGGCCTTCCTATACTCAAAGGATAAGCAGGCTGAGAAAGAAATTAGGGAAATGACCCCCTTCACAATAGCCACAAACAGTATAAAGTATCTTGGGGTGACTCTTACCAAACATGTGAAAGATCTGTATGACAAGAACTTCAAGACTCTGAAGAAGGAAATGGAAGAAGACCTCAAAAAAAATGGGAAAACCTCCCATGCTCATGGATCGGTAGAATCAATATAGTTAAAATGGCCATTTTGCCAAAAGCAATATACAGATTAAATGCAATACCCATCAAAATCCCAACTCAATTCTTCACAGAGTTAGAAAGAGCAATTCTCAAATTCATCTGGAATAACAAAACCCAGGATAGCTAAAACTATTCTCAACAACAAAAGAAATTCTGGGGGAATCAGTATCCCTGACCTCAAGCAATACTACAGAGCAATAGTGTTAAAAACTGCATGGTATTGGTACAGTGACAGGCTGGCGGATCAATGGAATAGGATTGAAGATCCAGAAATGAACCCACACACCTATGGCCACTTGATCCTCGACAAAGAGGCTGAAAACATCCAATGGAAAAAAGATAGCCTTGTCAACAAATGGTGCTGGTTCAACTGGAGGTCAGCATGCAGAAGAATGTGAATTGATCCATCCTTGTCTCCTTGTACTAAGCTCATTTGTAAACAATAACTGCTGTCTGTATTCTTTTCAAATGGCCCAAGAAATCAGGGACATTCAGAGGACCGCAGCCATAAAGGTATAACATTGTGGCGCTGCAGTCCTGCATTCAGGATGGTTAAACTGGCTACAATGCTCTTCACGAGTCGAGATCAAACTGCCGCTTTACTTCCCATGGGAATATTTACAGTTGGTGCTGGGATAGTTTAGGCAGTGTCTCCATATTTCATTTCCAGTTCTGACAAAGTAACAACGAACACAAAAGGAGAAAGGGGAATATGGGCTGAGAGAGTCAATTGGAGAGATCTTGTAGTGCAAGTGTTTGTGGTTAACCGAGAAGCGCATTATGAGTCAAGCCTTTGAGAAGAGGCGGGTAATTAAAGACGAATGCGGTGACATAACCATTTACACACAGCGGAGAGATTTCAGATTAAATCTGGCCTGACCTGCTGCTCGGCAAGTGTTATCGTGGATTCTGGAGACGTATTCGTTTATTTACTTTCTAATTTGGCCCATATGTTTTATTGAAAACAAAAATTTTTGTATTTCCCGTAGGAAATAGGCTGAGTCCAGTGATGGTTGACAAGTTGGTGTGTTTGGGAATGGATCTCTTGGGTGTGCTTATAATCCCCATGAATGACATGTGAGCTTGAAAACATCCAATCTGCAATAAGCTTTACTCTGAGCACGACTGTGGGGTGCATTATCCCACTTCTGGGGTGGTTACTATGTATACATTTAGATATCACAGTGAGATATCACATAAGTCAGTGAAGTCACCATGATCATAAAAGGATGAACTGACCCTTTCATGTCACGATTCTTTGACTTACCTCCAACATACACATACACACATACATACATACACACATACTATGCATGCATGCTCTCACAACACATCACATGTACACACAAATGTACACAGATACACATATACTTGCACATATACATCACATAATATGCACCTACACACATTCATACACATATACACTCACATATATACACACATAGACACATATATACATATTCATATATATTCATACATATGCATACACATATCTATACATACAAACTCACATGCACACATATATATACACACACACACACACTTTTGAGGGACTCATCTCTCATTTTGGCTGTCATCTCTATCAGCCAATGTCAAGGAACTAGTTTTTTGAACCAGAGGCAGATCCTAGCATCTTTTCTTTTGTAATCTTAACTGTACTCCCGGAGACAGCTTCATGCATTTCTAAATGCTATTGAATTTTAGCTGCTGGCTTTATGAACTGCAGGAAGTGGGAGGGGTCAGGATGAGCAAGAGGGCTTGCATCACAGGCTCTTGTTCTTTCTATTTGTGTGGAGGTGTGACTGTTAAATACGGCAGGTTTCTGAAGACTGAGATAGTGGAATCACAGCTGTTATATGGCGGATCATGAAGGGATGTCATACTAGAGAACCATCGACCCAGATGCAAGGGGGAATTGTTGGCAATGTTTATCACTCTCAGAGAGCAAAGCTAAGCATCCAGGGGCTCTGACTTGTGGCATAGAGTTGAGAATAAGGAATTCGAACCTGGCATGTACTTTTCTAACAGGGCCCTTCTTTCCCAGGGATGATCACTGGAACATGTTCTGTTCACTTGCAGAGAATGAATATAGGCTCTGGGAGAGAGACGAGGGAACAAATGTGGGTAAGCCTCTCAACCCGGGGCTCCAACATGCATGGCTATCAAGAGAAACAAGGCTGGGCTCACTGTGAGGCACACTAGCCAGTATGCGTGTGTGCATGTCCATGTATGTGTGCATTTGTGTATGTATGTGCCTGAGTGCATGTGGATACCATTTTTACACAAAGTGAAAACATTCCCATAAATAGTATTCCACCAGAAAGTTTAAAACATTTGCAAGAATCTACTGTGCCCCCTTCCCTTCTTTCCTCTCTTCCACTCCGTCTCCTTCCCTCTTTATATTCTGTTTTTCTCTCTCAACCTCTCTCTAACCTCTGTCCTTTTATCTGTGTCTTCCTCTCCTTCCTTCTCTTCTGTCTCCCTCCCTTTTCTCTCCCTTTCTTTCTCTCTCTTCCTCTTTCTTTTCTTTCTTTCTTTCTTTCTTTCTTTCTCTTTCTTTCTTTCCTTTCTTTCTTTCCTTCCTTCCTTCTTCCTTCCTTCCTCCCTCCCTCCCTTCCTCCCTTTCTTTCTTTCTTTCTTTCTTTCTTTCTTTCTTTCTTTCTTTCTTTCTTTCTTTCTTTCTTTCTTTGTCTTCCTTCCTCTCTTTCTTTCTTTCTTTCTTTCTTTCTTTTTCTTTCTTTCTTTCTTTCTTTCTTTCTTTCTTTCTTTCTTTCTTTCTTTCTTTCTTTCTTTCTTTCTTCTCTTTCTTTCTCTATTTCTTTCCTTTCTGTCACTCTTTCTTTGTTCTTTCTTTCCTTCTCTCTCCTTCCTTCCTTCCTTTCTTCCTTCCTTTCTTTCGTTTCTCTTCCTTCCTTTCTTCCTTCCTTTCTTTCCTCTCTCTCTTTCCTTTCCTTTCCTTTCCTTTCCTTTTCTTTTCTTTTCTTTCTCTCCCTCCCTCCCTTCCTCCCTCCCTCCTTTCATCCCTTCCTTCCTTCCTTTCTTTCTCCCTCCCTCCTCCTCCCTTCCCCCTCCCCTCCCTCTCTTCTCTTCTCATCTTGTCTTGCCTCCCCTCCTCTCCTCTTT
This sequence comes from Apodemus sylvaticus, assembly GCF_947179515.1. NCBI lineage: Eukaryota > Metazoa > Chordata > Mammalia > Rodentia > Muridae > Apodemus > Apodemus sylvaticus. The sequence goes on from NC_067483.1 coordinate 93,486,842, forward strand.
CTCACCTCTGCTTCCACTCCTCTTGTTTGTACTGTTTTTGAGACAGGCTCTCACTAGACAATCCAGGATGACCTGAAAGCACCTTGCCTCCTTTTTTTCTTCTTCCCTGTCTGTCCCTTACTCTCTCTCTTTGTGATACTGTCTCTCTAGCCCAGGCTGTTCTGAAGCTCACAATAATCCTCTTGTCTCATTTCCTCAAGTGCCAGGATTTAGTCATGTACCACCATGTTGCAGGAACTGGACTTTCCTGTCTGGTGTATGAGTGCAGAGAGTCTGTGATTGGACAGGAAAAATGGGGGCGGAGATAAGAGTTGCAGAGAGAGCAGGCATGGAGAGAGATGATGAACAATGGCTTGTGACATTCTTCTCTGTGTGTTTCATAAGGTTAGAAATATTGGGATAAGACTTTTATCATTATAAATTGGCATATTGTAATTGTGAGTTTAATATACATAAATCATTAGATTTATGCTAACTAATTATGCATTAAGAGTTATGTTCTACCTGGTAATCGAGGGAGGCTGGGAAGAGAGCAGGTCATCTGATTGAGGAGCCAGGTCATGTGACATGGGACCCCGTGGGGAAACGGTCAGGGTTATTACTGTGGAACAGTTGCCTGGTGCAGGAGACCTGAGGGCCTGACACAAGCTCTTAAGTCTGCTGGTTGCTTGCCTTGCCTCTGTGGTGGGCATGGAACGTGTTTTTTTTTTTTTTTAAATATTTCCCGCAACTCCACTATAGTTAGCTTTTTTCCCCGAGATTTTTCTATTCTTTTGCTCTCGTTCTTTCTGAGTTATTCCAGTTTCTCTAAGGTTTATCCTGTAAGTACTTGGGCTAAGGCCACTTCTATGGGGTACATTGATTTGCATTTTGCTTATCATGAAAGGGCCCTGATCAAGGTTGAACACTCTGGAGCGTAGTGACTTGATGTCCTGACCTGCAGGACAGTCAACAGGGTCCCTGGAACCACCTAAGGAAAGGTGAGAGACAAGAGACACGAGAAAATGGACAGCAAGTCTGTATTCTGATCAAGCTGTCAAACTTTAATTTTCACACAAGGTGTTATAAAGGCAAGCAAGCAGGTGTGGGGAGGAGTGGAGGGGGAAAGTCATTGTATTCGGGGAACAATGTCAGGGGGCTAGCACCATATCTCAGGAACAGTTTCTCAGAATTGTCTCTCAGAATCTCAGGGAATATTTGGCAGGTGCAGTAGGAACTTGGCATCATATTTCAATCATGAGGAGGTGAGGTGGAAAGGAGTTGCTAAGGTAACCCAACCACAGGTGAGCTTCATTTGTCTGAGCCCTCTCAGGTGAGCTCTGTATGTACTGACCATCTAGCTTACTTGACTAATCTTTAAACTAGTACATTTCCTTCTAAAGGCAGCCTAGAGAAAGCAGGCTAGAAATGACTGAGAGGAGGGGGTTTTGAGATCTCTGTGAGAATGGCTCCTGGCAACTTGAGACTATTACATGTCAGATAAACTGTTCTACCCATTCATACAATCATCACTCTCTGGAGCTCAGGCAGATGAGATACCTCCTGCCAATTTGCCTCAGTTTCTTTTTCCCTTCCTTCTTCACAAAGGTACTTATTTGGTAAAGGGTAATGTAGACCCCTTCAGAAAGCAATGCCATTGTCTCCCATTCCATCCAGGGGCTCTATGCCCTGGCTTCTCTTTCAGTTTCCCTCTTCACAAGGCCTTTCCTCTAGTTCTTCTGGGGCTACATTTTTTTTTTTTTTTTTAGTACAACTATAGTTCCAGAAGGGTTTTATTCCCTCTGCCCCTGCAGTTTCTGGACTATACAGATTGTGACCTCCAAAGCTGTCCCAGCTCCAGAAAGACCTATCAGTTGATTCCCATAGTAGTTACTGCATTTATACACTGAGAAGTCAAGCTAAGACTTGTTTGTTTAGCTAACTAATTGTGCATATGCATTGGGATTAATGACTAAAACGTGGTCTGGATTTCACAAATATCTTGAAATGCCAGAGCTTTGCATTTCACACCAGGAGACCAGATTCATGCAGAATGTTTCCCATTTTTTAAACCCAGGATCAAAAAGCACCACTGTGGAGCAGGCCACTTGACACCTAAAAGGTGAGATAATTTCAGGGTTTTCTGTTGCTCTTTTGTGTTGGAGTTTAATCATTTAATGTTTAATTTGAAAACTCATTTGCATACATAAAAGACTAGAAGCAACAGAATTCTGAATAACTAGGACAGGAAACAGGCCAAATAGGGAAAACAAACAGAGAGTGCACAGGAACTTGAATTATGTGGTCTGTTGTCTCTCAGAATCACAAGCATGGAGAGGGCCTGGGGAAGGCCCTTAGCAGACACTCAGATCTCCCTGCTTTGCCAGTCTTGTAGAGGGATGTTGGGAAGCACACAGGGTGTGACCATAGATCCCAAGAAAGGAAAGGTACAGCCATCAGTTAGTTCTACACTAGTACTCTGATCCCAGGAGAGCCAGGTAAGTTTTACATTTTCCCTCAGTTGGCTTCAAGGATAAATTTACTCTTCACTAATTGTGTGCTACTCTGTACAGCCAGGTATATTCATCAGAGACATGTCCGCAGCTCCTACATTTTTAAAAAATCATTGCGGACAAGTTTATCAACTGTGCCACCCAGTGAGCCCTGAGTGGGGCTTTTTGTGACATGTTTAAGTGGTGAGGGTATCTTAGGAAGGTTCTGTGAATGGTCTGAGTTTTCCCAGTGAGGTAAAGCTGGCCAGGATGGATGGGTGGAAATCAAGAGACAGTGCGGTGATACAGTGAGTGGAAGTCATGGTTATTAGGACGTTTCTAAGAATAGGTAACATCTTTTAAAGACATATCCTGTCCCCTTGCCTCAGTGATGGATACAATGCCAGTTGGATCTTGGTATTATCCCTTTTGGGGAAAATTATCTAGATTAGGTTCATTGAGGTAAGAAGGTCATCCTTAACTGTGTGTGATCTATTCCTTGGTCTGGGGTCCTGCACTAAACAGAGAAGGTATTGGGGCTTTCTAATGGGATGTGTGTGTGTGTGTGTGTGTGTGTGTGTGTGATTATTTCTTTCAAGTTCCACCTACCATGACTTCTGTCCCTTGACTGACTAAGCACTCCCTCCACCCAAGAGCCAAAATAAAATCTATTCTCTCTTGCTGCTTCTTGTCATGAGTAAAGTAACTAAGACAATCACTTTTAAATTAATTTTCTAACTTTTTAAAATGGATTCTCTCAATTTATTATGATAAAATGTTTATAACTCAGTGCATGTTTTAGAAGGTGCTGAAACCACGCTTCAGTGTAAACTCATTTGAAGGAGAGGAATGTCAACTCAAAGCTCATCACCAGTTTCGAAGTGCTGATCCTGAGGTGACAGTGGCTTCATGACTGGTTTCAGGATAACACAGGTCACCTATGACCTGCAGACCCAGAGTTGCTCACTCTTTCCTTCCCAATGAACATTTCCCACGAGGAGTTTAACTTGGTAACGTACACTTAACTGCTGCTAGGGATTTTAGAAGTTCAAGTGTAATGCATCGCAAAGATTTTAAGAAGAAAACACAGTGGTATTCAATCTAACCATCAAGAGGCTTCAGTTATGACTCAGTCTAAACCTAAGTAACATCAAAAATCCATTCATCAGGCTGTGCGTTCGTCTGTCCCATTCACCATGTAAAAGTGAGGCTTTATAGTTAGTAGACAACAATAATGGCTCCAGAAGTCTCCATCCTTTTCTCTGTCTCTATGATTTTGAAAACTGCTTGGGTATAACTTATCTCATCTATCACCATGACCTACCGGCTCTTCAATGTTGCCTCTTTTTAAAAGTGATGGTTAAAAGTTTGCCACAGTTACCCAACCATTGGTCTGCCAGTGTAGACTGGAGTTGCTTCTGTTTTAACTATCATGGGTAATGAGCAACAATCTCTTTACAGAGAAAAGCCTCTGACCTGAACTAAATTGAAAACAAAATCTTGTTCTTTGTAGAAGCAATAGTAATTCTTCTCAAATTGACAAAGACGAAGTAACTTATTTAATGAGGTTAGAACTATCCTCGATAGAACCATAGTCAGAAAGACTCCATAGGAAAAGTACCAGCTTATAAGCATTGTGAACACTGACATGAAAATCCTTACCATTGGCAACTAAAGTCAGTGAATATTGAAATGATTATGACCCAGTAATAATGGGGTTTGTTCTTAAAATGCAAAACTTGTTTGACATACAAACATTGATCAATATAATATTCCTCAAAACAGAGAGAAAATAAAACACACAATTATTTCAAATCATAAAAAACCCCAAAACACTTGACAGTATTCATCACCTTTTCATGATAAAAACAGCTACTGTGATTGTTGTGTTGGTTTTATTGACCTGATCAAATAGTTAATATCAAAATTAATAAAAGCATGAGCCTCTATGGTGGGCTAATATTGGATGTTTAAAGTTTTATTCTAATGAGTACATATAGTTTGTTGCAATTTTATTCCTACATTGGGCTTCTTTTCCTATTGGAGATTTTCTGGAAGTATTTATTCACACTTATTAAATATTTTCTTCTGAAAAATATGACTATAAATTGTTTCACCAGCTATTAAGGGATGTGATTATCCCTAAGTTTTTAAAGATAGAAAGTGTAACTTTTAATCTGTTTATCTTTAAAATTTGGCATGTTCTGCATTTATCTCTGACATTTTGCCAATATCTGCAAATAATTTTACCATATTTGTAATCACCAGAATTCCCTAAAGTTCACATCTTGGAACTAGGTTTAGGTAAATCCAGCTGTATTGGTTATTTGGTGCACATCTTGAACTATTTGTTAAACTCTGTTTGGGGTTCAAGAAAAAAACAAAGCATACTTTCATATTTTACTAAATTTTTTCTCTCTTCAATTTTAAAATGATGTCTATTTTAAGGGAAATTTAATCCATATGTTACTAAATTCCTTACACTTACCTCATCAGAATTTGATTCTGTAAGATCCATTTGTTGTGCATAAAGCCTTGGGAATTACTTTATGAGACTTGAGAGTTCGTTTTTTTTTTTTTTTTCATTGTTATTTTGTTTTTTTTTCTTAGAAATAGAAAGTCAAATTTACTAGGTAAAGTTCAATTTGGGCATTCTTTTTGTCAACTATATGATGCCTAATCCAACAAAAGGGCTGACTCTTGGGGATTGGAATGTGGCTCAATTAGTGGCATGTTTGCCCACCACACATAGCCATGGGTTCTATCCCTACTACTGCATAAGCTGGGCATGCTGTCGTGTGCCCATAATTCTGGCAGGGAGAACCACAGCTCAAGGTCATCCTCAGCTGTACAGTGAGCTCGAGTCCAGTCAGGACTGCGTGAGACCCTGCCTCAAAAGGTATGACTCTTGATGACATTGTCATTAATCCTTTCCTCTTTGCCTATATACTTTGCCTGTATACTTCATCTCAACTGATTTCATGAAATCATGCTTAGAGCAACATTACCAAACTTTTATGGATGAAAATGATACTTGGTATTAATCTGAATTTGATACTTCAAATATCAAGGTTCAAGATATATATTTTTCCTTTGTACTAATATCTGCTGTTATTAATATTAAACTTTACATAACCAGCCCTCCATTGATACAGTCAGCCATGATTGCATAGACATAAAAATATGGTAACTATTCTCTTTATGTTACTTTGATAATGCTGTTTTCCAGAATTCCTAGTAAGTCACCTGTCTCTCTCACCTACAAGATCTGTTAGTATTAAGGATATGAAGACCTCTTTCCAGGTCTACTAAATCAGATCTCTGTGATAACTGGCAATATGCTAGATTAATGTTGAAAACATATCACCATGCAATTATTGTTGTAAAAATTAAAGACACAAGATACAATAAAAGTTCATTTTTGAATATGTATTTACATAGCATAATTTCTTCATCTTTATTGAAGTATAATTGACAGAAGCTGTACAGTCAGGTGCATGATATATGATGGTTGATATTCATATGAATTTCAAAAGTATTAATAGGATCAAACTAATTTATATATTCAGATATTCCTTTAGTGGATTTTAAGCTATAATAAGTTGTCATTGAATACAATGTGTATAATTTGGATATTTTAAGAATATGAATTCTAAAAGATCACAGGATGCTAAATAATTCATTCTTGGAGATAACATCTATCAAGTGTCTATTATACAGAGAAATAGGAAAGTCAAATACTATTGGTGCCTGACCTAACCTGATAATTCATTTCAACCTAATACTCTCAAAAATGTGCACACAAACCAAGCCTCTGTGCAATTTTATAGCATCATGTAGCATCAGGGTCTGCTGGACATCCTTAGCATAAGTCCTGCATGTTTGTGCCTGCACCCAGGGTCTGTCTGCTTCACTACAGAACTGGCCTCATCATGACTCAGAAATAGAAACATTCTTTTTATTTGCTTGTTTCTAATTTGAGGGAAAGGAGAAAGGAGATGAACAGTCTGGGGAACAGGCTGGGAATGACCTAAAGAAACACAGAAGGCACACTTACAGCTCTTGGCCAAATCTCAGGGTGAAATTTGTTGATGCTGCTCACATCCTTCCAATAGATCCCAATACCTTTTGCTTTTGTATCTTTTAACAGCCCCTATCCATCCTGCTACCCCAGAAGTCCAGTGCCCACCACCTCTGTGGTGTCCTTAACTTCCAATGGTACTTAACTTGCGTGGGCAACTTTCCTGAGTGGCCAGGGCTCCAACATTTCTCCTTTATCATATCTGTCCTCATTTTCATTTATAGCAGCTTAGTAAGTTCTTTGGAAGAGATATGATTAAATTAATTTAATTAATGCTTAAGGAAACATATTGATCTTCCCATCCCCCACCTTTCTATGCCATGACTAATATGGGTCATAACCAGGCTCAGCAAGAAACAACTTAGTCCAAACAAGTTGATAATTTCCCTGAAACCTTCCAAAAGATTTCTCTTGTACACATAATATATTATGTAAAATTTATATGCTATAGTATTATATAATATATAAGTATATATTTTAATGTTTTAAATTAAATCATTATTGATGGAATATATTTATTTTTATTAGAAATCAAAAGTAATATTAATAAATATATTTTATCTATTTATCAGTTACATTTTTAGTTGAGGGTGAGATGAAGTATAGGAAAGGGAGACATAGAATTCATAGTTAAAAATAAGCACCCAGGAAATGTCAACCACGTGTATATTGAAACACTTACCATTGACGTCTAACTGCCAGATGGTATAGCAATGATGCATCTCTTTAACCATGAGTGAAATTAAATTTACTTAACCCCAGGTACCAGAGAGCATATACTTCAACCATGACCAGGATCTAGATGAGAAAAATTGCCTGACTCAGAAAGCCAGTAGATGCTAACAACATCATGACAGATTGGAGCAAATGTAATAGGAGGTTGGAATTCTGTGAAGAAAAGGTACTTTATTTTATTAAGGGGATAATTATATGCCAATATCTTTAGTCAGGCTTACTAAATGCACCTTACTAAGTAAGGGGTGGTCCATTGGCCAGGCAATTGGTTGGTCCAACTGGATTAACTCTTGGGGCATGAGACAGTGGTATGTCTCTAATGAAAGGGATATTCCATTCCTTTTGCTAGGAGACAATGGTTTTCTCCCAGTGTGCCTTTATGGCTACTGTAACCCTCTGCTTCAGTTAGCACTGGACAGAAGAACAAAAGTCACCATGTAGGAGGCTCTTATGGGCCACATCTAACAGATGCACCTTCATACAAGACAGCTGGGAGAAGGAGTCAACTGTATTCCTAGAAGGTGAAGAAATGGACCTAGTGATCATAGAGTTTCTATCAATGTCGTCATTGATTTAAAATCTACCTGGAATTGTCATTTTAAATTTAGCCTTTAAGCTAGTTTCTGATCCCATTATGTATCCATTCACTGCTTTTTGCGAGATGGGTGAGCAAAATTGGATTACTAGCTTAACCACTAATACAATATCCATTAAGCTTGGATTCTGTATTGTTTTATAGGGAGGCAGGCTTCAGGAGATTTATTACTTGGTTGACATACTAGTTAGTTTTTATTTGCTAGCTATATAAAGGAATGGAACCAGAAGACCATGGATGTTATCTTATATTCACTATCCTGAGGTGACAAGGAGAGGCGATAGCATAACTTTAGTCCAAGTTCAATAGGTTGAGTTCTGAGAGAGAACTTCTATTTTAGTTCATATATAAGAAGGGAAAATCTTATGTTTCAGTTTGATTTCAGTCACTTAAAAAAGTTCATCTCTTTCCCAGTTAGTTTGCTTTATTAAGATCTCCAACTGATTGGGTGTGGCCCCTGGATTTGAATGTAGAACTTTACCCATTGGCTCACGTGTTTGGGTTGCTTTTTCTCAAACCCATGTTTGAGAATCTCTTCATTTTGTGGAGGCTGTGGAGACTTTAAGAGGTGACATCAAGCTGTAAGATGGTAGACGCTCAGGGTAGGCCTTTGGAAGTTATGCCCACCCCTTTCCAGCTTGAACTTCCTGCTGTCTAACCTGTCAGTAAGAGAAGAGCTACTGTGTCAAGCCCCTGCTAAATAGACTGAGTGCCTCCCACTGGCACGGCTTCCCTGCCACAATGAACTTAAATCATGAGCTAAATAAAAACACACCTCTCATAAGTTATTTCTGTCAGGAAACAAAAAAGAGAAACATAACAAAGAGAAGCCATAAATATGACAGGCTTCATAGGGACAATCATCTGTCTCTCTCCTTTTCCCACTTCAAATTTTAGTCTAGCTAGAACCTCCCTCAGAGACAAGGCCAGAATAGTGTTTCACAAAATAACAGGACACTAAGTCAAGTTGACCCAAAAGTGTAATCTTCATACCCTAAAACAACTTTTTGGCTACTTATAAAATTTATACTATTCTTAACATTAAATGTTCCCAATTTGTTAAAGGTAAGTTCTGTAAAGATTATCCAAACATCTTTTGATTTTGAACACCTCAACATGTACATGCATGAAGAATTTATTCATAGACATGTATTTCTTTGTCCATGTGACAGCTACAAATTTGTTATATCATGGTGCTAGCACTAGGAAGCTAGCAGTAGCTTAAAATTTATGAGTGTTTGAAGTCACTCTGATTGTCATAATTGACAGGAGACATCAAAATAAGTTCTAAACTCACAAATACAACTAGACCATGTGGAACGGTGTAAAAATTTCTGTTTCATATGTGAAGATCACCCAGTCCAGGGCTGTATTTGGAAACAGGAAGTCTTCATTTTAACAAGCTTGGGTTAAACTGTAAAGTATTGCATAAACAAAGTGGAATTACTGTGACATAGATAGCAGGGGCAGTAGTGTTGGTGGTGGTATTGGAGGCCAGAGGTTGTTATTACAAAGAACATACATTTAGGGCCTGGAGAGACATATCAGCAGTTAAGAACATTGGTTGCTCTTCTACAAGACCCAGCTTTGACTCCCACCATCAACATGATGGCTTGCAACTATGTATACCAGTTTGAGGAGATCCAAGTTGCCTCCCAGCCTCCATAGGCACCAGACATTCAGTTGGTGTATAGACATACATGCAAACCAACCAGCCACTCACATAAAAATAAAATTTAAAAATGAAAAACATATATTCAAATAGCATGGCATTGAAAAGTTGTTTTCATTATTGATAACATCATAAAATATGTCAGCGTTCTCCCCAGGTAGCAATCTTGCCAAGAAAAGCATTCACTTGAATGTATAACCTCTTGTGTTTCATCAAGAACAGAGTGATGTCATCATCATGGCACCAAGTAATGACTATTAGGTTAATCAGAGGAACATGCTAGGTGCTGTGAGTAGGATTCAGAAGAGCCATAAAATACTCCCATTTCTTTAACAAGTTAGTGTACACTAGTAAACACATGTTCACAAATGTAAAGTCATAGAGGGCTAAGATAAAAAATGTGTAGTGAACATAAGTGAGGCAGAAATCCAGAGAGCCACCACCAAGTGACAGCTGTGGTAAGTGAAGAATGGACCAGACCCTGGATTGTCACAGAGACACCAAGCACAGTAGTAAGAAACCAAATAATGTCACTGAATCTATGAGGGAATAAAGACTGGTCTGAGCAATGTCACCATGCAGTAAGACCTCAACATAAGCCTGGATACACTGGGCCTGACAGAAGAGAAAGTGGAGAATAGCTTTGAACTCATTGGTATAGAAAAGACTTTCTAAACAGAACACGATTAGTACAGACACCAAGGTCAATAATTAATAAATGGGATTGCATGAAATTAAGAAGTTATTTAAAGGCAAAGGACATTGTCATTCTGACAAAGCAGCAGCCTACCAAGTGGAGAAAAGATATTCACCAACTATATGATACAGGACTAATATCTAAAGTTAGAAGGACCTCAAAAAAATGAGATATCAAAAAAAGCAAATAACCCAATTTAAAAACTGGGATACAGATTTAAACAGAGAATTCTCAAAAGAGGAAACTCAAATGACCAACAAATACTTTAAAAAAAATGTTCAATGTCCTTAGCCATCAGATAAATGCAAATCAAGATTTGGATTTCATCTTATGAAAATGTTTAAGATTTGGTATTTCATCTTATTAGATGAAAAGGATCTTAATGATTAAGATCAATAAAAACAAGTGATGGCCCATGCTGCTGAGGCTGTCGAGCAAGGGAAACCGTTATCCATTGCAGGTGGGAGTGCAAACTTGTGCAGCCAGGATGTACACCAGTATGGTGGCTCCTCAGGAAGATAGGGTTCTGTCCATCTCAAGATCTGCTATACCAGTCTTGGGCATATCCCCAAAGGAAACTGTGTCCTACTATAAGGCCATTTCACTAACCATGTTCATTGCTGGTCTATATATAATAGCCAGAAACTGCAAACAATCTAGATATCCCTCAACAGAAGAATGGATAAAGAAAATGTGGTACATTTATATGGTGGAATATCATCCAGCCATTAAAAACAATGAAATCATGAAATTGATAGGTAAATGGATAGAACTAGAAAAATAAAAACCATTCTGAATAAGGTAACCAAGATCCAGAAAGACAAATATAGCATGTATTCACTTCTATGTGGTGATTAGCTTTTTAGTCAATGACAACCAAGCTATAATACTCATAGCTACTATCCATAGAAACACAGAAGTTAGGTATAAAGTTAAGGGACTCAAAGAGGGGTGTGGCAGCAGGTAGATCTCCCTAGGAAAGGGGAGTAGAATATATATATATATATATATATATATATATATATATATATATATATATATATATATATATATATATATGTGTGTGTGTGTGTGTGTGTGTGTGTGTGTGTGTGTGTATGTGTGTGTGTGTGTGTGTGTATGGGTGGATTGAAGGGGAGACTGAAATGGAAGGTTCAAGTGGGGAGGGGGGAGAAAAATGAAGGAGGAAGAACAGGGAGAGAGACAGCTGAAGGTGAGGGTATTTGAGGCTAGTGTGGAAACCTAATACAGTGGAAGCTTTCTAAAATAATATGTACATATGAAGGTGATCTAAAGGAAATTACCAAATAATAGGAGAAACTGAGCCTCAACTAATGGCCTCAACTGAGCCTCTTGTCACCAAATGACTCTTCAAGGATTGGGTTACATTTAATTGAATTGTTGGCCAAAGGGGTCTTATGGGAGCCCCCAAATAACCCAGACTGTAGCCATGATTACAGATTTCTCTTTAGAAACTGATGGCAAGATCCCTTGCTGAAATGAAAACCTATATAATCTGTTGAACATGGAGTTGAGCTTGTGCCTACACAGATCCTTCACCCCTACATTTTATCATCTTTCCCTGCACACTCCCAAAAGAGCAATGTAAACACTGGCCTTTTGATCCGCAGTGGTCTCTTGCCTGTAAGATACCCTTTGCAATGGTGGCACAGAGCTTCTGGGAGCAACCAGCCACTATCTGATCTGACTAAAGGCCAACTCTACAAGATGGATCCCAAATCTGACACTTCTTGGGTGGCAAACTGAAAGCATATAGACCAGGGACCTAGAGTAAAATGAAATACTGCTGATTTAATAGCGGTAGTGATAAAATAATCCAAAACTGTAGTGATGAAATGACTTCTAATGACATTCTTCTATACTCATAAATGAGTGTCTTGCTCAACAATCATCAGAGAAGTTTTCTCCTTCAGCAGATGAAAAAAAAATACAAAGTCTCACAGCAGATATTATGTAAAAAGTCAGAGACCTTGGAATACTGAGCTTTAAATGGGATGTGTCCATTAAACTTCTCCCCTCAGTGCTCAAGGCACTCTGGAAGAGAAGGGAAAGGGTGTAAAAACCATATGGGATGCATGATGCTAAAACCCCAAGGCCCTCTAACTTACCATGATCCATGCACATATGAACTCACAGAGACCGAGGCAGCATGCACAGGGCTTACATGGCTGTGCACCTGTTGGAGGTCTGGGCTGAAAAGACAGAGAATGAATGCCCCTATCCCCAACCCAGAAGCACTCTCCAGTTGATAACCACTTGCAAATGAAAATGTCATTCCCTCAAAGGGAGTCTTAGCAGGGATATAAACTACTCTTAATGGTAGGCTGCTTGTCCCACAGTAAACAGATGGCCAATGAAAGATGAACTCGATAGTGTCTCTGGAGGTTCCTTGTCTCATAAGGTCACACGTCAGGGCCCTTTTTTTTCATTTACTTTATTATTATTTATATATTTCTTCTATTTTTATCCCTCATGTCCTTTGCATATATATTATACTTTTCAGTTCAGTGTGTTTATGGGATTCCTGGGTATGTGAATGAATTAGTCTCTGTTTTTTTTGTATTCTCTTGGGCTCTTTTTTTCTATTTGTTGTGGCCAATTCTGATGTGTTAGTATTTGTTTTATCATATAAGTTATATATCATATCATATATCATATCATATATCATATCCCATAGATGCCTGTTTGTTTCCTAATGGTAGTAAGAGAGGGAATGGATCTGGATGGGAGGGAAGGTAGGAAAACTCTGGGAGGGATAGAGGTAGGGGAAACTATAATCAGCATTATTATATGAGAGAAAAAATCCATTTTATTCAAAGAAAAAGGAGAGATGTTAGTTATAAAGGAATACTGAGTTTACCAATGCTTATATCTTTGTTATCTCTTTTGAGAATGAGCTAAGGTGATTACTGACATTCACCCATACATGAGAAATTGTGAAGTCACCTGCTTTTCTGCGTATCTCTGAAGCAAAATGAATATGACAGTGTATCAGACTGTTTTCCTGGAGGAAGATTTATGGGTTCATATATGAGAAGAAAATAGAGTGATCTAAGCAGACTCAAAGCTACTTGTACCTTTCCTTATGTTCTGTCACTACAACCTGATGATAACCTAACATAATTCCTTTTTTATTTAGTTCTTATTTCTGAATGTCTGGGAAGTTAGGAAACCTGCTTACACTTCTATATATGTTTATATAGACTGGTTTCTCAGCATTTCTAGCCATAATATAACTTTTTTTTTATTCGATATAATTTATTTACATTTCAAATGATTTCCCCTTTTCTACCCCCCCCCCCCCAACTCCCTGAAAGTCCCGTAAGTCCCCTTCTCTTCCCCTGTCCTCCCTCCCACCCCTTCCCAGTTCCCCGTTCTGGTTTTGCCAAATACTGTTTCACTGAGTCTTTCCAGAACCAGGGACCACTCCTGCTTTCTTCTTGTATCTCATTTGATGTGTGGATTATGTTTTGGGTATTCCAGTTTTCTAGGTTAATAACCACTTATTAGTGAGTGCATACCATGATTCACCTTTTGAGTCTGGGTTACCTCACTTAGTATGATGTTCTCTAGCTCCATCCATTTGCCTAAGAATTTCATGAATTCATTGTTTCTAATGGCTGAATAGTACTCCATTGTGTAGATATACCACATTTTTTGCATCCACTCTTCTGTTGAGGGATACCTGGGTTCTTTCCAGCATCTGGCAATTATAAACAGGGCTGCTATGAACATAGTAGAGCATGTATCCTTATTACATGGTGGGGAATCCTCTGGGTATATGCCCAGGAGTGGTATAGCAGGATCTTCTGGAAGTGAGGTGCCCAGTTTTTGCATTGATATGAATGCTTTGGGGGAAGAGGTTATGTTAATTATTTCTATATCCCTATATTTTGAATATTAATATGATCAGTAAGAATTTATGTCATGTAATTAATATGGAGGGATTTTTATTGCCAATGAATTAATAGCATTGAGCTATTCTTTGAAAAACAACCCATTTGATCATATACCAGCAAGTATAATGGGAAGCCTTTTTTAAAAGAAGAAATACTTAATTATCCAAAATATAATTTCCATGACTAGTTTACTTGGCTCTATGAAATTCAGAAATTTTTTGGTAGGAAGAATCTCATAGGTCCATAATAATCCCTTCTTAATTTTAAGTAATTGATTAATTAGTTAAAAACTCAGTGGTGCACATTGACTCTTCCTGTGCCTTGAATGTCGCATGCATGTTTACCAAGCTACACCATCAATCCAACTTTTCCTTCTTTCATAAATCTCTGAAACTCATGTTTAATGTTAAAAATAACCATTGTGTTTGTGGGATAATTTCAATAGTTAGTATCAATTGTCAGTTTGACAGGATCTAGAATCCCCTCCGGGGTATTATCTAGATTATATTAACTGAGGTGGAATCACCTCCAGGGTATTATCTAGATTATATTAACTGAGGTGGGAAGAAGCATCCTGAACACTGGCTACCCTAGTCCACAGGCTGGGGCCCTGGGTTGCGTTAGGTGGAAAACGTCAGCTAAATATGAATTCACAGCAGCATGCCCATTCCATCATGCCTGAGACATCCCCACCATGATGAACCATTGGACTGTAAGCCAGAGCAACGCCTTCCTTCCCCTAGTTGTTATGTTAGATACCTTTGTTGCAACAACAAAATACTTCAAACCCCATATGAATGCCTCAAGAGAAAATAATTCATGATAGCTTTTCTTAATGTATTTAGATATAATAAAAAAAATTATTTTTAAAAGTCAGATTCGAGGAAGTTAAAGTTTCAGAAAAAGAAGTGGGCACTAACAGGCTCTGTCTTGTCTCCACTCTGAACCACTGATCAGTTCTGCCCCTGTGGTTGCGGACTGCACTGTTTAAGTCATGAGTTCTTGGACGAATCACCCCAGCTTTCTCACTCCAGCTTTCCCCATCTGTTCAATGGGGGTGATACACGATCGCACCATCATCTATAAAACCTTCCAAAAATTTAAGTATACATATTTTCACCTTGCTATGCCTAAATGTCTTCCCCAAACACACAGGAGTCTCGATGAGCCAATCCCTTCTCATTTGTGGTTTTTTAAATGATATTTTTTAAAATAATTTTTTGAAGACTTCATTTCTATTGTATGTGTGAGTGCTTTGCCTGTATATATATATATATATATATATATATATATATATATATGTGTGTGTGTGTGTGTGTGTGTGTGTGTGTGTGTGTGTGTGTGTACCACCAGAGTAGCTGGTGCCCGTGGAGAACAAAGGATGGCATCAGGACCCCTGGATTGGGTTGTAAGGCACCATGTGGGTGCTGCAATCCTAACTTGGGTCTTCTGCATGTACAGAAAATGTTCTTAACTGCTGAGCCCATGATTCTTCCCCCTTATACAGTGTCTTTGATTGTCAGATATCATGCACCTTTATGGGGTACAGTCTTATATTTCTGTACATTTGTACATTACATAGTGATCGTATCAGGGTATTTAGGCTATCCATCATCTCAAACATCTATCATGTCTTTGTGCTGAGAACATTCACAATCCACTTTTCTAACCATTTGAAATTGTGTAATATTGCTTAAGCTTCTTTTGTGCTTTCCAAAACCAAATGCATGTGATCATCCACAATACATCTTACGAAGATGTAATAGCTGATAATAGCATTTGCTCTCCCTGGTAGGTTCAGACTCAGATAACCTCCAACTGGCTATCTGTTGAAACACTTTATACTTTTATAAGGGTGAATCCAGAATGAGTTGAGTAATGCATAATAAAATTAGTTTTAGGGGAAAGGACCCAAGTTTAAAAGAGAGAGGGAGGAGAGAGAGAGAGAGAGAGAGAGAGAGAGAGAGAGAGAGAGCCAGATAAGCAGAGTAAAATAGTCTCCAATGACTTCATCATGAAGTAATGACTTTTACCAAATAACTGCACCATAGTTTTATCTTCCCAACCAAGGTTGTGTTAATGCTCTAAAATTAAGTCTCTTGTGAAAGTTATCTGGAATTTCTCAACAAGTTTTTAAAGGGATTTTATTTTTTTCACTGGAGGTCATGCCTCAAGAATTTGTAGGAATTCCGCCTGGAAAGTAGTAATCAGTGGAAACTGGCAGTCAAAGCTAATTTATATTACTCTTCCAGATAAAAATTCCTTCCATCTTAGACCTGCATTTCAAAAAAAGATTATTATCACCCTGGAAAGAATACATCAGTTTAGAAGAAAGTGACCTCAAGGATGTGTTTCCCACCTCTGCGCAAAGCCCAGGCCCCAGCTCCTTGAGCTTCTTTAAACTCCTCTCTTCAGAAATGCTCCGTGGGTACCCAGAGCTCAGAGATGTCAGAAGGATGGGTGGGAGTTTCAAAATGCATCTCCCTCCTTTGCTTCCCTTGGGAGTTTGTGACATATCCTGGGGTGGAGGGGGGAGGTAGGAAGGAAGAATATACAGGAGGGAGGTATTTCATCCATCAATATGCTTTTAATCCCTTAGTAGCTAAATGGCTTGGTTGTTCCCATTAGCTGTGGTCCTGTGTTCAAAGGCATGGCACATTCATGAGCAGGATGCACCATGGGGTAATTTGGCTATTTTTAGTGACAGATTTGAATTTAAATCTTCATATCTTCTTTATGTCGCTATCTAGGCCCCCATCTGTTCGTTATTTTATCACTCTGAGTCTCAGTGTCCCCAAATCTAAAATGGAGTTCCCTGAGTGGTTAGAAGCATCTATCATGATACTATATACATCATTTGGCTCTGCATTTTGTTAGCACCAGGTAGAAGTTTACTATGATGACCATGTGCAAGTAAATACGAGTTCCTTCTACCTTCTCCATCCCATCCCAAGGATTTGAGAAATGTCACCCTGACATATTGGAGTCTCTTTCATAAATTCATTAATGAAAATCACTAGATTCCATTAATGATGAAAACTAAAGTCTTCAAACAGTATCCAATCAAGGCCAATGAAAAGTCACGACAGCCATTTCAAGCTAAGCTCTTTGTGACTGTGTGATATTTCTCCATTCAGGAGCCTTTCTCACACTTCAAGATGAAGATGTAGTCCTAAGGGGACTGAGACAGGGTTTCTGTCTGCGACACGTGCCAAATGCAATCATGGTATTGATAATGGACCATTTCCTCTCCCCTCAAAGATGCATGCTGTATCACACTTAGTGAATGAGTCTTGTTACAGAGCAAAGTTGAATACTAGATGTATGCTAGTTACTGCATCGAACTATCTCAGCAGTTGAGCTAAAGTGTGCAAGCATCATAAATATAATTTCAACAATTCCACAAAGCATCTCCTCGGGAGAGGCCACTGTGGTTTTTTTTTTTTTTTTTTTTTTTTTTTTTTTTTTGGTGGGTAGGTAATTATTTAATAGTAGAGACAGAAGACAGATTTGCTTCCAATTGTGAGCTCACTCCTAAGGTCACAAGTAAAAACTACAAGAGAAACGGAATCCAAAGTAAACATTTCTTTGGATTATAAAGCATTTCTCTTAGGGCACCTAGGTTCATAAGAAGGAATTCTACTTCAAACAAGGAGAAATCTAACTTACTTTTCCAAGCTATTAGTGGCCATGAATAGAGTCTGCCTGTTCACACCGCCCATCCATTCCTCAACCTCAAATACATTTTCCAAAGCCCCTGGCTTGTGAACCACATTCCTGAGTCCTTCTGACTTGTACTTCAGTTGCTTGAGAGGGGTGAAGAAACAGTTATAAACTATCTGTAGGAATAGTCACTAACATGGCTGGCCAGAAAGGTTCAGTGAGAGAGCCAAAATGTTTCATTTGTTGTAACCTATGATATCTTAGTAAATATTAACTCATGTTGGAAATATGCATGGATTTACTTCCCTAGGCTGTTCGAGCCTTTTAAATCATAATTTTTTAAAATAAAAAAAATTAAGGAAGACCTTTAAGGCTGACTCATAGGAAAAGAGTGTTTGGTTAGCATCTCTCCTCCTCCTCCAAACTATGTGTCTTCACATTGATGTTTTCATTTCAAGAATCTGTCCCTTTCACATATATGCTTAGGTAATGGTTAATTCCCTCTGCAGGTATCTCCAAAGTCCCATGTGCCTGCTTGGGTAAAAGCCCAGGCAAACAACCTCTTGTGCTAAGAGGGCCTCACCTTCCCTTCCCTGTCATGTGACAACTCTATTTCCGACTATCTTAGCATGGAGATTTTAACCATCCACTGAGATGCACAGCCTCTAGGAATCATGTAAGAATGAGAGCTGGGGCATGACCCAGAAACCCGAATGGCCTCCTGGGGTCTTAGAAGTTAATATTTCACTCAAATTATTTGCTCACACAATTCCAGAATGTGAAGTGCTATTTTCATGACACCCTATGGACATAGAACTTACTTTGGAATTCAGAAAATCCTTAGTGCATGAACTAATATTTTATATTGTATTAATGACAGCTGGGAAGATGAAGGGCAAGAGAGTCTGACAAAGAGGAAATTCTGTAAAGGAAATCACAGTCTGCCAACTGTTACTGGAAATGCGTAGCGCAGCAGTCCTTCCATGGGAAGGATGTGCACTAGCAGAGAGCTGGGAGGTTGGGTGTTACAGAAATGGCTGATGCTGAGAAGTGATGCTGCAAAGATCTTTAACATGACACAGTAAGAATTTTGTGTTATATTCTGCAGGCCTCAGTGTGTCATATATGTATAATGATCTGTGGAACAATGGCAGGGGCAGCTTGTGAGACAACTGGAGGTGGGAATAGAATAATGGCACGGGCCCTGGCAGTCTTTGGCTTTGAACTAAGACACTGAAGAGAAGCAGAAGGAAATGGGCATGCTATTGTCTCTGAAGAGTAAAGTTAGCAAGGCGTCCTGGCATGCCTTTGGTATTTTTTATTTCTTCTATTCTTGTAAAATAAACTCCACAAATAGGCAACCTTATTATTGGGTATCACACAGACCCTGGAGAGATGGCCAGTGTGGACTCACAGGGTAGGTAGCAGGTGTCTTAGTTTGCTGCCCGGAGCTGAGAAGGGCTATGGAAAGCCTGCATTTCCTATGAGCAGAGGGCTAGTGCAGACCTCTCTGTAGATTGTCCCTAGGAAAAAGAATGAGCTGTTTTCCTAAAGAAATAGAAGGAGTCATAGAAAGTCTTCCAACCAAAAAAAGCACAGGACCAGATGGTTTCAGTGCAGAATTCTACCAGACCTTCAAAGAAGAGTTAACACCAATACTCTTCAAACTATTCCACAAAATAGAAACAGAAGGAACACTACCCAATTCCTTCTACGAAGCCACAATTACGCTGATACCAAAGCCACACAAAGATCCAACAAAGAAAGAGAACTTCAGACCAATTTCCCTTATGAACATCGATGCAAAAATACTCAACAAAATTCTTGCCAACCGAATCCAAGAACACATCAAAACGATCATCCACCATGATCAAGTAGGCTTTATCCCGGGAATGCAGGGTTGGTTCAATATACGGAAATCCATCAATACAATCCACTACATAAACAAACTCAAAGAACAAAACCACATGGTCATTTCATTGGATGCTGAAAAAGCATTTGACAAAATTCAGCATCCTTTCATGCTTAAAGTCTTGGAGAGAACAGGAATTCAAGGCCCATACCTAAACATAGTAAAAGCAATATACAGCAAACCGGTAGCCAGCATCAAACTAAACGGAGAGAAACTTGAAGCAATCCCACTGAAATCAGGGACCAGACAAGGCTGCCCCCTTTCTCCTTATCTTTTCAATATTGTACTTGAGGTACTAGCTCGGGCAATTCGACAGCATAAGGAGGTCAAAGGGATACAAATTGGAAAGGAGGAAGTCAAACTATCATTATTTGCAGACGACATGATCGTCTACCTAAGTGACCCAAAGAACTCCACTAGAGAGCTCCTACAGCTGATAAACAACTTCAGCAAAGTGGCAGGTTACAAAATCAACTCAAGCAAATCAGTGGCCTTCCTATACTCAAAGGATAAACAGGCTGAGAAAGAAATTAGGGAAATGACCCCCTTCACAATAGCCACAAACAGTATAAAGTATCTTGGGGTGACTCTTACCAAACATGCGAAAGATCTGTATGGCAAGAACTTCAAGACTCTGAAGAAGGAAATGGAAGAAGACCTCAAAAAATGGGAAAACCTCCCATGCTCATGGATCGGTAGAATCAATATAGTTAAAATGGCCATTTTGCCTAAAGCACTATACAGATTCAATGCAATACCCATCAAAATCCCAACTCAATTCTTCACAGAGTTAGAAAGAGCAATTATCAAATTCATCTGGAACAACAAAAAACCCAGGATAGCTAAAACTATTCTCAGCAACAAAAGAAAATCTGGGGGAATCAGTATCCCTGACCTCAAGCAATACTACAGAGCAATAGTGTTAAAAACTGCATGGTATTGGTACAGTGACAGGCAGGAGGATCAATGGAACAGGATTGAAGATCCAGAAATGAACCCACACACCTATGGCCACTTGATCCTCGACAAAGAGGCTGAAAACATCCAATGGAAAAAAGATAGCCTTTTCAACAAATGGTGCTGGTTCAACTGGAGGTCAGCATGCAGAAGAATGCGAATTGATCCATCCTTGTCTCCTTGTACTAAGCTCAAATCCAAATGGATCAAGGACCTCCACATAAAGCCAGACACTCTGAAGCTAATAGAAAAGAAACTGGGGAAGACCCTTGAGGACATCGGTACAGGGAGAAAGTTTCTGAACAGAACACCAATAGCGTATGCTCTAAGAGCAAGAATTGACAAATGGGACCTCATAAGGTTACAGAGTTTCTGTAAGGCAAAGGACACCATCAAGAGGACAGATCGGCAACCAACAAATTGGGAAAAGATCTTCACCAATCCTACATCAGATAGAGGGCTAATATCCAATATATATAAAGAACTCAAGAAGTTAGACTCCAGAAAACCGAACAACCCTATTAAAAATGGGGTACAGAGTTAAACAAAGAATTCTCACCTGAAGAACTTCGGATGGCGGAGAAGCATCTTAAAAAATGCTCCACTTCATTGGTCATTAGGGAAATGCAAATCAAAACAACCCTAAGATTTCATCTTACACCAGTCAGAATGGCTAAGATTAAAAATTCAGGAGACAGCAGGTGTTGGAGAGGTTGCGGAGAAAGAGGAACACTCCTCCACTGCTGGTGGGGTTGCAAATTGGTACAACCACTCTGGAAAGCAGTCTGGCGGTTCCTCCGAAAACTGGGCACCTCACTTCCAGAAGATCCTGCTATACCACTCCTGGGCATATACCCAGAGGATTCCCCACCATGTAATAAGGATACATGCTCTACTATGTTCATAGCAGCCCTATTTATAATTGCCAGATGCTGGAAAGAACCCAGGTATCCCTCAACAGAAGAGTGGATACAAAAAATGTGGTATATCTACACAATGGAGTACTATTCAGCCATTAGAAACAATGAATTCATGAAATTCTTAGGCAAATGGATGGAGCTAGAGAACATCATACTAAGTGAGGTAACCCAGACTCAAAAGGTGAATCATGGTATGCACTCACTAATAAGTGGTTATTAACCTAGAAAACTGGAATACCCAAAACATAATCCACACATCAAATGAGATACAAGAAGAAAGCAGGAGTGGTCCCTGGTTCTGGAAAGACTCAGTGAAACAGTATTTGGCAAAACCAGAACGGGGAATTGGGAAGGGGTGGGAGGGAGGACAGGGGAAGAGAAGGGGGCTTACGGGACTTTCGGGGAGTGGGGGGGGGCTAGAAAAGGGGAAATCATTTGAAATGTAAATAAATTATATCAAATAAAAAAAAAAAAAAACAAAAAAAAAACAAAAAAAAAAAAGAATGAGCTGTTTCATTTAGGCTTGAGATGAGGGTTTGAGTCCAGGGGAAAGGTCCTCCAAGCTCCAAAACTCCCAAGAAGAAGGCTCTGTATGGATCAGCAGTTCTCAACCTTCCTCATGCTCCAACCCTTTCCTGCTCCTGTGGTGGTGACCCCAAGAATAAAATGATTCTATTGCTACTTGATAACTGTAATTTTGCTGGTGTTGTGAAATGTAGTATAAATATCTTATATTCAGGATATCTCATCTAAGGCTTTTCAGAGAGTCACAACCCACAGGTTGAGACTTGCTGGTGTAGACCATATTGCTGTCTATTTCCTCCTCTGAACAGTAGATCTTTCTCCCCCTAAGCACTGATTCCAAGGACTCTTTCCTCCAAACATAGTTGCTACTAGTTTTCATCAATATCACTGCCAGGCAGCAGGCCTGTGAAGAGGCTTAACTTCAATTCTATGAGTTAGGTATTGTTCCAAGGGGAAAATCATCACAAAAGATTGGAATAAAACATGGAGCAAAGGTGGGTTTTGAGAGACAATAATGAAGTGCTTCAGCCTCAGGAATAATGGCAAGAAAAAGACATGTCTATGTGAATCTTTCTTATCAAAATGAGGGGTTTCTTATAGCTATCAGACAAAAGTAACGGAGGATCAAGATGTTGCTGCTTCTGGCTGCCAGGGTCGTGATGGCGCATGATATTTTCTATTGAGAATAGAAATTGGCATGGTGTAAATGCCAATTTTGGAAAAAACGAGTACCTGTGAATAGAATGGAACAGAAAATGGGGGCATTTTATGTTTTTAAAAAATCTGCAAGGATTTTGACTATTAAGAAAGGCTAGGAGCAAACAAAGCAGTCTAGAGACTTACCAATTCTTTAAAGGTAGGTATCCTTCTACAGACATGGATGGGAAGTGGCTTGCTTCCCAGAGTCTGATTCCTGGGGGTTAAGACAGACATAGGTGAGTGGTAGAGTTCAAGGTCTCATCCGTTCTAACAAATGACTCAAGATTGTCATCCTTCATGGCCTGACACTTGGTCAATCTGTTCTCATAAATTCTCCATTTCAGTGATCGCCTGAGCCACAGAATGAGCAAATAGCTAGGCTTCTTCCAGAACTGTCTAAAGGCTATCCATCCTTCAGGAATCAGTGCAAAGAACTCACAGCACTGTGATTGGCCTGCAACACTGAGAAACTTGAAAAGACTTTAGGGACAGGGCAGAGGACAAAACAGGCAATCAGCACCTTTTCCAAGGGTGTCGTTTTCTCTGGACCTGAAGCTCATTATCCTGGGTACCGTATTTGAAATACAAACTGTTTCACCCAATACTAATTCCATTCTTAATGTCTTCTGTATCAGCGTTCCTACACCATTTGTTTCTATCCGTGCTTTCTATACTTGCTGGTGGCTCAGTCATAATCAGTTACTAATCACTTGGTGAAATTTAGTAGGAAAGACATTATATAAAAACATCATTTTGTGTTTTGTAGACAGCCTCCAAAGACAAATTCTTTCTGGCTTTCTGCCATGGGAAGCAAGATGTTTAATTTCAATGCAAATTTCCTGATTCCACATTCAAATAACTAACAAAATGTGACAGATGAGGAAAACACTGGTTCCAAAGGCGTATGTGCACTCAGCTGACACATTGTGAGATGGAACAGAGAAGAGAGTGTGTATCTTCAACCATCACCAGGCATTCAAAAATTACAATTATAAATCTAGATGATGGAATTCTGTTATTATAATATCATACAAGGTATCAGAAATAACCCATTGCTTGGGTAGATGGGGAAAGTTCTCTATCTCTTTCTGTGTTTACTCTCTTTCCCACCATTCTCTCATTTTCTTAGTTGTTTTTGTAGAGTTCACTGAGGCTAGAAATGTCAGAGCTCTGAAGAAGAGCTGCTTTCATTTTAGCAAGTGAGGGATCTAGCATGGGCTAGGTAAGGAACATCGCCCATGAGTTGTCCCACCTTAGGATACAGGTATTTCAGTCTGAGGAAGGAATGACCAAAGGACAATGAATCTAAGACTTTGAAAATTTTTCAGGAAACCTGAGTTCCAGGGTAGCAGAGCTGTCAAATGGTCCTCACATGGTAGGTACGTAATAATCTTAACAACACTCTGGCAATCCATGCTTTGTGATTGGAGTCAAAGGTCACTGTAAGCAGATTGGAGTCTCTGGATCTAGGACATGCCTCTGATGCCTCATTTGTCAGGCAAGTTAAGTAGCTTCTCCATGGGCACCCAGGAATCATTTGCCTCCCTCTTTCTCAACCCTCTAAATATAAAATGTAATTATATTTGCATTAAATTTGTATTAGTACTTGTTCATTGCTATGACATTTAATAAATGCATGAAATTTTCTGTGGTGTTTTTTGCTCACCCGGTGGCTGGGGAGATGATTCCGTGCTTTCAGTTCCAGCTGCTTAAGTGCAAGTGCTCTGAGTTCTTATGCCCAGAGCAGAAGTGAAAGTCTTGTGAGTGGAATATGTTCTTTAATTCCAGCACAGGGAAGGCAGTCTACTGAAGGTTATTGGCCAAACAAACAGCCTAGGCAAACTGACAAGCTTCATGGAGGGACTCTGTCTCAAAAGAGTAATCAAGAAAGACATCCTTGGGCCTCACATGCAAACATGCATATGTGCAGACACATACACACACCACTCCAATGACATGCATATGCATGAAAATTATCACTCATATGTGCCTAACAACATGGTGCCATCAGAGTTGCCATCTGACACAGAAGGCCGCACTTCTAACGTTGCCAGTGGACTGAATGATGAAGAGTCCCATTTGAAAGCTAGACAGATATAGCTGGAAGAGAGTCGAGGAGATGTGAAGGGGTATGCTCGACAAATGAAAGGAAGTGCAGCTCAGTCTCTTTATACTTTGGGTCTCTGAGAGGGAGCATCCAGCCTATCATCAAGGTACCAGCTAGAGAGGCTAGCATCAGCATCCAGATATTGAGATTGCAGTGAGCGTTGAGTTCAGCGCTTCCTCAGCATAGTACCTTGTTCCCAGGAAGGAAGGCAGGACACAACTATCTGAGTGTCCCTGAGGAAGATGGGATGTTACTGAGAATCTGGAATTCCCACAATGGGACCCACACTCTGTCCACAGAATTGAGAGAAGATGTGCTGGAGTCACAGTGAGACCTCAGGGACTTCACATTCCAAGAGTTGGCATGGAGGACTGCTGGATTGATTAGCTCAGATGTGATATTTGTCAGCCATTTTGTATTTATTTGAAAAGTAGAGCAAAGTTCCATGATTCCTCCTGACAGCTGAAGCTGTTCCTGGCCACAGGGTTCTCAGGGCTTAGATGAGTTTTGGATTTACAGGAATGATCCTTTGGTTCTATTTTTCATTCAGTTAAGACAAAGTTGATGAGTAGACACATCTCTCATTACTTTTTAAAGTAATCTTGGTGGCCCAGAGCTTGACATCAGAGAGATTTGCTTGTCTTTAAGATTTGCAAGTCTGCATTTGGTCCCTGAATGATGTCATCCTGGGAATGTTTATTTAACTTCTCAAGCATGCACTTCACTATTCCTGAAATAAGGCTTACATGAGGGCTCCATGATACCAGGAGCTAAAGAAAAGTAGGTAAACCAGCAAGCAGATAGACAGGGCTGGGAGAAATTTTCATTTGAACCGAAATTAATTGCAGAGACAAGTGCTCTTGGGGGGGATCAACATGGTGGTGATGGAAATCAAGGAGGGTGTGTGCAGTAAAAAAAAAAAAAAAAAAAAAAAAAAAGGAATAGAACACCTAACAGTATTTCTTAGGCTCACTTCCTTTTTCTGTCCCAAGCCCTTAGAGAGACTTTTATGTCTGTAGCTTATTATTTCCTTGTTCTAATTCCCTTGTCCTATTTTGTCCTCAGCCTGTGCCTGATCCTTCCTCAGAGGATCATGAGTTCTATTTCTTATATGTCTACCTGAAGTATCCCACACAGCCTGCTTCTTGTGATTGAAATGCAAGTGCCCAGTGTTTGACATTTGACTTCACAGTATGGTACTTTACAGTTTGACAACTATAAAGACATCGCCCCTGTTGGTGTGCCTCTGTCTCTCCTGTATTTCCTCAGGATGAGGCATGGCTGCTGGCCTGAGTGCTACTGAGGTTTCGCATGAAACACACACTCTGACTCTCCCCAGGGTTCCCTTTGCTCCCTCATTTGCCCTAACCTTGAGTCCTCAGACACTTCTCATTCACACAGCCTCAGGCCCTGTGCCTCCAAAAGAGGGTTAGAAAAGCCAGAGTAAGCCAAGAAAGACTGAGACAGCATGCTTCTGCATACCATCCTGACATGGGGACATGGTCTGTGTTGGCTACCACATCTAGTAAGATCTGTTTATTTTCTGACCCAGTCCAAGCAGAAGGGTTTAATGAGAACATCTCTTGTGGCACTTTGAGACAAATGACATTCTTAGAGGCACCAGCCCACTTTAAAGTTTAATTCTATTAGAATACTCAGATGTTAAAGTAAATGTGACTTAAAAAAACACTTAAACAGTTAAGATTGCATTTAAGAGCTTATTTAGGTCTGTGGCAAAATTAAGAGGGAACCCCAGTGACATCCTGCCCAATTCCTTGTACACATAGCCCTTTCCAACCCCAATATCTCCTATCAGAGGGGGACTCTTGTTAACACTCTGGCACCTCCACTGACAGGTCCTTGTCAGTCTGGGTCTGCAAGGCACCTTCTAGTCCACGCCATCCATCCCTATCCTATAGATCTGAGCAGACAAATAGCATGTCCCCATAATATCATATAACGTATATACCTGTGATATCATATAGTATATGTACCTGTGATATGATACATTGTGTGTGCACCTATAATATCACACAGTGCATATGTGCCCATGATATCATATGGTTTGTATGTATGAGTGATGATATACAGTTGTTTGTACCCATGACATCATGAAATCATATGTACCCATGATATCATACAATAGGCATGTACCTGTGATATCATATAGTATGTATGTACCTATGATTTCATACAGTACATATGTACTCATGATATGATACATTGTGTATGTATCTGTAATATCACACAGTGCATATGTGCCCGTAATATCATACATTTGTATATATGCATGATATCACATAGTCATATATATCCATGATACCATAGTGTGTATCTACCTGTGATTTCATACAGTGCATATACATTCATGATATCATATACTGTAAATGTATCTGTAATATCATATAGTGCATATGTGCCCATGATATCATATAGTTTGTATATATGTATGATATCACATGGTCATATATATCCATGATATCATACAGTATGTGCCTGTGATATCATACTGTATGAACATATCTGTAATTTCATACAGTACAGATGTGCCCATGACATCATACAGTTTGCATATATGCATAATATCACATAGTCATATGTGCTCTTGGTATCATACAGTGTGTATGTATCTGCAATTTCACACTGTGTATTCACTGTTACAAGTCTTCTGTGCTCAGCCTTTGACAGATGACAAGTCCTCTGTTTCAATTCTTTTATTTACTAACTCTGTAGTTTGGCTTGATACAGTATGGAGACTGCAGAGAGCCTTTAGTTAATATGTGCTCAATTGACTTTTTCATTGACTTTTAAAAATTGTCATACCTTTAGAGAATACCTTTAGAGATCATACCTTTAGAGAACAGATTTTTGTCTTTGCCCCCAAGTCCCTCTCATCTTCTTCTAAATCTCCTGAAAACTTTCTCCTCCACAAGTCTTCAACCTGCTTTTGAGTGTTCTTTTCGTTTGTAGCCCATCACATTTAATTAGCGATTCTTGCCTGAGTGTGGCTGTGAGTTGGGTAGCTCATTCTTGTTTAGTACTGAATTCTATTCCATTGGCCAGTTATATCACAGTTTATTTACTTACTTACATCTTGACCATTTCAAAGTTTTAGAAATTTTAAAGTTCACAAACTATTAAACTCATAAAAAAATCCCCTTTTAGGATAATAGTGATCGTATTGCTCTGAGAATGCATATAGTTTTATAAAATGAAACCAAAACCCAAACAGCTGCCCATGCTATTCCACATCCTCTCTGACAGATGGTGATACAGAGTTTTTCCCTGCTGTATCAGGCTTGTCATGGGATCTTCTTTTTGATTGCATCTCAGAAGACAGGACATCCTGAAGCAGTTTTAATTTCTCGTTTGCTGTCTATCTATCTGTACTGGTGAACTTATGACTTCTCCCAGTCCTCTCTGGGATAAACTGTACTGACTCATGGATAGGATGAGACAGCAATTAGACCCACTTTGAAAGTGTCCTGCCAGGCTGATTAGCTCTATTATAGGCTAGTAGGATAGAGAAGAGTAGGTCTGGGCAGCATGTCTTTGGAAGCCTCCTCCTCTATAGCCCTGTGTGGAAGACTAGACAAAGGAGGACAGTGTCATCGCTAGAGGCATTCCGAATGAAGAGACCACATCTTGAACCACATGGGGCAAAGTATAGAATGAGTCTGAGCAGATGTGTTATAGAGAATGTTACATGGCTGGCTGTGCCAGGGGAAAGTTCGTCTCCCTTCCTTCCTTCCCTCTCTCACTCATCTCAATTCTATTGTAGATTTATTCAATTAAGAGGGAAAGGCATGGATGGGAAAATGTGAAACAGAGTGTGAGAAGGGGATGGTGAATGCTGTCAACCTGACAGAATCTATGTCACCTAGGACACGGGTACCTGGGCATGCCTGTGGGGGATTATCTTGACTTTGTGAGTTAAGGGAGTGAGGCTTGCCCTCTATGGGCGGCACCAATCCTTGGCTGGGGTCTGGACTGTATACGTGGAGGAAGGCAACTGAAAAGTGCTATGCATTCATGATTCTGTCTTTTGTTTGTTTGTTTAGGATTCAGATGCAAAGTGGTTGCTAGTCTACTGTTCCTGCCACCATGTCTGCCCGGCCTGCTACTGCATCTTCCTACCATGATAGAATGGACCCCTCTGCAACGGGTAAGCCAAAAGAAGCCTCTTCTATCTTAACCTGTTTTTGTAAGGGTGTTTTATCATAGAAGTGATAAAGTACTTAAGAGAACAAAATGTGACAAGGCAGAGGTAACGAGGCATGAAAATATAGAATAAATCACAGCCATTACTCTACAGAGGGATTCAAATGGAACAACGGAGCAGAAGACACTGCTTTCTGGGGACTGAGAGCTGGCTGAGCAGGCAGGAAAGAGTTCATGGCATTGCTCCACTTGTGATGGGATGGATCTCACATGCCTTCTTATGACCAGTGGGAAGAAGTGGAGGTGGCAGTGTTCACTCCGCTGCTTTTGTCTGGGGTTGGGGGAGACTCTTCTTGTGTGAAGTACATGGTACAGGAGGCACCAGGAAGCTCAGCTAATGTGTGTTTTAAACCAAGGCACGTCAAGCTTTGTTCTTCACAACCTTTGCTGACCACAACAAGCCTGGTATAGTTCTCATTACAGACTTATGATTGTTGTCATATCAACCAAGCCAAAACGATGTGCTGTTTTTAAAGTGTAAATTGAGTTTGGCCATAATCAGGACTGAAATGTAATCTTATTAGTACATTCAGATATTTCCTTGCATGGCTGGGGAGTGTAGCTCAGTGGCAGAGTACTTGTCCAACAGGTTTGAGCCTGCTGCAGTTGCCACTGGCAGCTTCCACTGCGTATTCCTCAGGGGAATGGTAGATATATAGGTGTTTCCACCTATATATCTGTCATTCTATCCATCCATCCCTTCATCTGCCTACCTACCTATTAGGGGAGGTGAAATTCACATAAAATGAAATCCCCATTGGAATGCACAACTGACTTGTAGATAACACATATTGTGTAGCTACCATCTTTCATTAGCTTTAAAACACTTTCATCCATCCCTAAAAGAGATTCCATACACTAATTAGCAGCCACTACTTCATTTCTCTCTCCATAGACCCTGGGCAATTCCTATTTGACTATTTTTCTAGGTTTGATTATTTGAGTATTTCATGCACGAAATCATACCTTACCTACCTAGCATTTTTTATTTCTTAGTATAGTGTTTTTGAGGTTCATTTATATTATATAGGCATTTCATTCCTCTATGTTTGCTGTAGTGGCTATTCCTGGTTGCAGTTTGACTATATCTGGAATGAACTACAACCCAGAATTGGAAGGCTTACCTGTGATCCTGATCTTGAGGCTGGGAGATACAAGTTTCTGACCTGGATCTTGTCTTGGAGATCTTGAGGCATAGTGGCTATGAATCCCAGAAGATTAAGACAGGGAGATCTCTGAGTTCAAGGTCATCTGGGACAAAGCAAGTCCCAGATCCAGGTATGGTGGCACACATCTTTAATCTGGGTCACACTTTCTGCTAGAGATTTACATAAAGACATCAAGAGAAGGAAGATTTGGTCTCTTCTCCTGCTTACCTTGTGGGACTGAACAACTGCTAGATCCTTGGACTTCCATTCACAGCTGCTTCTAAC
Source organism: Apodemus sylvaticus (assembly GCF_947179515.1). Classification (NCBI taxonomy): domain Eukaryota; kingdom Metazoa; phylum Chordata; class Mammalia; order Rodentia; family Muridae; genus Apodemus; species Apodemus sylvaticus. The sequence continues at coordinate 93,517,450 of NC_067483.1, forward strand.
CATTGTTGGGGAGTGGACTATAGACTGTAAGTCATCAACAAATTCCCTTACTATATAGAGACTACCTATAAGTTTTGTGACTCTAGAGAACCCTGACTAATACAATGGCTGAGTTATTTTTCATTGTAGGGATATACCACTTCCTGTTTTTGTACTGAAGTAAGTTGATATTATTCTATTTTTCTGGTCATTGCATTACACAGTATTCTCATGTTTCTCTAGGGATAAGCCACTGTCATACTGTCTTCCATTTGGGGGTAAGCCTTCTGTGGTTGTTTTTAGTAGGAAGAGCTTTATAAAGCACCTCCCTTAGCAAAGCATTTTTATTACTCAAAGTGGTCAGTTTTCCTTCAATTACTCTTGAATTTGGTCTTTTTTTTTTGATCCTGCACATTCATATGTGAAGAGGATAAGAAAGGGGTTTTATTTACAAAGTTAAATTTGTTTCTTTGAGGCCCAATGAGAAGGCTCAGAGTAGAAAGTACTTGCTGCATAATACTGACAACCAGAGCTTGACCCTGAGAATCCATGTAAAGGTAGAAGGAGAGATGTGATTCACAGAGCTTCCCTCTGATCTCCATATGTGAGCCATAGCACGTGTGTGCCGCCACTCATTATGAACACACACACATGCACAAACACACACACACATACACACACACACATTCACACATATATGCGTACACCCCCTCATATATACAAACTATAATAATGCATAATGTTTTAAAAGCTTGTTTCCTTAGGAAAATCTTCAATTGAAAGCTTAGTATTTTTTTCTATCAACTAGGATTTGAGAAAGCATCTTTGCTAGTTTTACACTGAGTAGAATAAGACTAAATTTCCTAGGTAGTTATTTTAATCTTGCTTTTCACCTTTCCTGTGTGGACAGTTCACCTCATGGCTTTATAATGCCACTTCCATGAATTTCAGATAAGTACTTACAGTGAGCCAGATACTTCATCTGGATGATACAGAAGAAAACCTGTACATAGAAACACAGAGACACCAAGACATAGTTCCAAACTGTGCTCTGAAGTTCACTTCCTGCTAACCTAGTTCTTCCAAGTTCTGAATGTTTCCAGGGTAAATTGTCTAATTTCTTGTGATTTCCTTGAATCAAGAGCTTAAACTTTTATCTTACCTTCTGTGTTTTCACATACCCTTCCCAGTTCTAACAGAAAAGATATTGAAACTTTTAGCAATTGTTTTCAGTTATCTTTACCTTTATGAGCTAATAACTGTTATTTCATTGACACAAGAAAGGAGGCTCTATGCCAGTCTAATTGCAGGCCAAAGGCAGGGATGCTTTCTATGGATGTGCAGTGTGTCAGGATGCTGAACTCAGTCTGAATAGGCAAGCATGGTGGCCTCTACCTCTGTAGGTGTGTTCTTGTCACTTATCATGTACACATGCACACACACACACACACACACACACACAGAGAGAGAGAGAGAGAGAGAGAGAGAGAGAGAGAGAGAGACATACCCAGACATGGGAACACACATGCATACACAGACACAAATATACACACAGACATAAACACTACACACACACACACACACACAGAGAGAGAGAGAGAGAGAGAGAGAGAGAGAGAGAGAGAGAGAGAGAGAGAGAGAAAGAGAGAGACAGAGACAGAGACAGAGACAGACAAACATACACAGGAAAAGAAAGAATAAATTAGTAGTCAGAATTTGTTTACATTGATACAAAGCAACTGATATTTTCTGTAATCATCAGGTAACCTGTACGTATGAGAGGGAATTATGTTCAATAACTGCTTATGGCTTGCTGTTTATGAAATTTTACTTGTGAGTCTTTCCTATGTCATATACTCTGTTTGGGGTGCCTAAGGAATTTAGAAAGAATAGGACTCCAGCAATAGATATTGAAATAGTCTCTACCCTTCTCCCCCAACCTGTGTGCAACTCCCCAGGAGAGCAATGTGGAGCTTCAACTCTGGATCAGAGAGTGCTAATTTGTATAAGTGGGTGACATGAAGGCATTAGAGAGAGTGACAGTACAATAGTTTCCAATCCAAGTATCTTGCTTTTTTGAAAATACCTACTTTTTAGGCATCAGAGAAGCCTTACAAAGTAGGCCTTACCAGTGTATTTACATGTGGAAATGAGACTGGAGAAAGGTGTGTGGCTTAGTGACGGTCCAGAAGGGATTTGGACTAAACTCCGAAGGGTTTTAAGGCCCACAGACTTCACACTGAAGCAAGGAGTGTTGAGAATGGCTCTCATCTATAAACTTCTAAAACAGGGACTTCCCTTGAGAACCCGCTGCCTGCATAGTTTGCAAATCTGGAACCCACCTCAAGAAGGACTATAGATGTTTGTTAACTTGTAGGCAGAATTTTGATGATCTTTGTTCCCTCTGGAGGACACCCGCCTATTTGAACTTTCTTCTCTTCCATTTCCTATTTCTTTCCTGACTCTTAGGCATGCCTATGGCAACCTTGGGATCTTGTCATAGACTCCAAGAGAAAATGGGACTCAGAATGTTTTCATATGAAAGAAATACAAATCTTGTTAGGGAAAAAAACCTTCTCAACCCAGTCCTGTCCACACAGTTGAACACTCTTTTATGATAGGAGGGCTCTGCTACAATTAAACAAACATTTTATAAAGAAATTCAACTTGTCAAAACTGGCTTGTTAAACAACCTTGGAACCATTGTCTGGATAACAAACTGGAATGGCATTTGGAGAGCAAGCTCCAGTTTTATAGGTCTTCCAATGATCTCATTGTTATAATAAATGAGTACACCAGGTCTCCGTCTGCATCAGGGACATCCTACAGGCTGCTTCAGATGACTCAGGGAACTAATGTCTCCCATGCCAAAGGGCAGGCATGTCGTGGATTTTCTTCACCCAGTGTCCTTAAAGTTACATGCAAAGGCAACACCATCCTGAGGTCAACTCCTGACATAGGGACATTTTTATATCTCAGTTTATCTGGACATCAGGTATGTCACTTCCATGGGAGCTTCATTCCATCCCCCCTTTTTATGTGGATATGTTAAATGTACTGGTGCGAATTAGCCTGGAGCATTAGAACCCACGAAGCTCTCTTTTCCATCTTATAAAGTACCCGCTTCCATCCAGAATATTGCCTGGATACAATGGGACCATTCCCAAGTATCTCCTAACTTTGAAAGAGAAGGTAAACACACACAGATCCTCATACCGAGGAAGAGTGTGGAGAAAAGACTGCCAGAGGAGCTTTTGTGGTGCTAGGTTCTCAGAATGTCTCAGGTAGGCGTAGACCTCAGACTTCTTGCTATACCTTCTTCTCATATGCTATGCCAGACTTCTCATACCAGGAAGTAATTTTGCTATCCATCTGCATCTACTTCTTTGGATATCTGACATTGTCTGGAAACTTTTTTTTTAACACAGTTGGTTCTAGTGGACAGAAGCTGTAGTGGATGACACCCAGGTGAGTCTTACAAGGAACTATCTGTGGCAGTTGTCACTGCAAAGGGGACTGACCTAAAGGTGGGCAGGCACAACGGGAGAACACTACCCATTTACCCAGTCCCCACAACAGCAAACATAGCGCTCAGTATTGAGTGACCTAAATGAATGCCATTGAGTTTTAAGTGGCAAAAATAAAAACAGCTAGAAAGAACACAGACTTAAAACCTAGATCCTCATCCTCACCAGTCATTGGATGCATCGACTTGGGCAAGTGGTCCCTCACCCTCTGATATGTATAGCTCTGCATTACGAACCTGTGATAGCTAAATAAGTGTTATACAGACTTCCAATAAGCTCATGACACAGTAAACAGTCTCTCTCTCTCTCTCTCTCTCTCTCTCTCTCTCTCTCTCTCTCTCTCTCTCTCTCACACACACACACACACACACACACACACACACACCTTCTTGCAATTTAATATGAATGAGTAGTGCCTGGCTTCTCTAAGATTTGCAGGGTGGGACAAAGGGTAAAGCTGTTTGCTTTATCAGAAAAAAACATGGTTAGTTCACATTCTGATGCCCTTCTTCTGACACCCTTAGGTGCCTTTGAAAATGACTTTCACAGCAACCCAAGTTTGCCATGCTTTTGTAGACAGTGGGAAATTTCTACTCACTAATACAGTAAGGGAAATTCAGTGATTAGACAGCATCATACATGTAACACAATCTAAAAATTTACCAAAGATCTGACAATGGCAGGTAAGGCTTCAGGTCACAGAGTTTATGTTTTTCTCTACTCTCATATTTCCTAAGACACTCAATGACAAAATGATCTATTTTCTTAAAAACGGCACTACTGGAAATGTTTTTTGGAGCCTGAAGATTTCTGTGTATGTGAATATAGACAAGTGAGATGAATTTCTGTTTGCAATGTATATTTTCTGGTTTTATGACATAGGGCCATCAGAGAAAAGTTTGTCCAATTTGTTAGCTGACTTTGGGTTAGCAGATATAAGAATGTGTCCTGGTATGTCAGACAAATACCTAAGATTAATCAGTTTACAAAGGAGAATGGCTTATTCTGCCCCTCAGTTTCCATTCATAGTTGTTGTAGAACATGCAGCAGGCACTACACTGCAGTGTTTACTTTAAATAAAAGCTCTTGTTGTCTAGAAGGGGAAAGAAGGGGTCATGATTTCATAATCCTTCACACTCTTCATGCTAAGAAACTCCCAACTATGTCCTACCCTTAGGGGCTCCCATTACCTTCTGTTAGCACCATGCTAGGGACCAAGCTTCTAACATATAGGCCATTGCTAAACTTGAGATCTATACCAGCAGTTTTCAACCCGACTGGGAGTCGATGTCCTGCATATCAGATACTTACAGTACAGTTCCTAACAGTAGCAAAATTACAGTTATAGCAACAAAAATAATTTCATGCTTAGGGGTCACCACAACATGAGAACTGTATTAAAGGGTCACAGCCTTCAAAAAGTTGAAAACCACAAATTTAAACCCTAATGATGAGTGAGTAGGGACCAAGCCAAATGAGAAATATCATGAAGCACAAGCAGTACAGGGGCTTCAGAGAAATTCCACCCTTCAGCTTTTCAGCTGGAGAGTCTTCTGAATCTCCCCACTGGGGTTGCAACTGTCTACTTAGTACTCTTTATCACCTCACTCTGCTTTTGTCCATGTGTGGAACAAGTCCAAGAGTTAGGTAAACTGGATGATTTCAAAGTCCATAGGGTCCCTCTCACCATTGAAGCACCTATTTCCTTTTAGGTGCCTCTCACCAACAACAAACAACAAACTTAACCACAAAAGTCAATGAACATTCTCAGCCTCAGGTGCAAGTAGCTGTTAACATGAAAAACCACTGGATCCAGAACAGAAACAACAGAGAAAAGAGACAAGACTCCTTTTAAAAAGTAGCCACTTCCAACCAACTAGGGATTATGTTGGGCCAGTGGAGCGTGTCTTCTGCTGTAACCACGGATTGCTGATCTGAAGGCGCTAGGAAATCTCTCCTCTAAGGACAAGTGCTCTTTCCAAATATTAGGCCTGCTTTGGTTTTGTTTTATTTTTGAGATAAGGGCTCACTATGTAGCTAAGACTTGCCTAGATTCTTGATCCAAAATCTTCTTCAGCTTCCCGTGTGCTGAGATTGCAGGTATAGACTACCACAGCTGGCACTGAGCTTCTTTTGGCCCTCTCTCCTATTCCCACTGTGAAAAGTTGTGCAGTGTGCCTGTTTATTCATCCAGGTTCATCTTGGTTTGTGAATTAGAAAATGAACTGGAGGGGGAGCATGGAGTTGTCACATGCCCCGATCCAAAGCACCATGGTATAGAAATGATAAAAGGTATTCACCAGCAAACCTACCATTCATGGACCCAAAACCATGAATGTATGCATCTGCAACCTTTGTGCTTTGTCATCACAAAGGTTATTGCACCCACAGGTGTGCTTCCATGAACAGCCTTGTTCATGCTCCTAAATCCCAAGGATGAGTGTGGGCGTCACCGGAAGTGAACTAAAATGTCTCTCTCCTCCAATATGCAAGATAGTACCCACTCAAAGCAAACTCAGACTTACTTGTTCTTTCTCTAAGAGGCATAGAATATAACTATTGTATCATTACATGGTTTTGAACATTAAATTCAGCCCAACCCCAGGGTCAAGAAACTAAACCATGTGAGCCAACTGCAGTGACCCCCTCAGAGTCCCCTCAAGACACTAGAGGGATTTTGCTCAATTTGGCTGACTTGAGTCTGTCTTGGACAGTGGTGGCTTTTATACAGAAAACATTCTTGGACTGTAGGTCTTTATTTTTTAAGAGTCTAGAGAACATGTAAAAATTGATTTCCTTTGCTGTTTTTTTTTTTTTAATTGCAAACAATGCCATGTTCTGCTGCTATGTCCAGGACCAGGAAGGCAGTAATTTACCAGATGTGGCTGTGAGGTCTTCATTTCCTACATGGTGAATTAGCAACTCTTTCCCTGTCACAGAAAATAGAAGGAGACATAAGGGCAAGTGCAATTAGCGGGCTATTTCTTCAAAAGAGACCAGCTCTAAGATGAATGTCCTGAGCTGAGAGGTGAGTCAAGGAGAGACTTCGAGCATTTCAAAGGCAAGAGGCAGGGAAGGGACAGCTGCCCATAAGACCTCTTTATAAATATTTCATATCATAAAGAAAGAATTACTTTAGGTTGTTGTTGCCTTTTGCCTAAGGAGAAGATAGAATCTTTGCTCCAATCCTCTGCAACATTGAAATTGGTAGAAGATTTTTGGTTTTTATTATTACTTTGAGGGTGTGCACGCGTGCACATGCGCATGTGCAGGCATGTGTGTATGTGTGTGTGCATGTATATGTATGTATTTGTGTGTGCATGTGTATGTATGTATTTATGTATATATGCATGTATATGTATTTGTGTGTATGCATGTGTATGTATGCATATATATATGTGTGCATGTGTATGTATGTATGTATGTGTGTGTGCATCACATCAGATGTCATCAGATTCCACGGGGCTGAAGTTACAAGCAGTTGTGAGACATCCAATATGGGCCCTGGGGACTCAGTTCTTCAAGAAGAACAAGTGCTCTTAACCCATGAGCTACCTCTTGTGTCCCTAGACTGAGTTTTCCATTCATCGGTTTCTCCAGGTAAATGAGAAAAGCCAGACTTTCCTCTTCACTATTGTTGTCTTCTTTGGCTCTTCTGCTCTGTCACTTCTTTTTTTTTTTCTTTTTTTTTTATTCGATATAATTTATTTACATTTCAAATGATTTCCCCTTTTCTAGCCCCCCCCACTCCCCGATAGTCCCGTAAGCCCCCTTCTCTTCCCCTGTCCTCCCTCCCACCCCTTCCCACTTCCCCGCTCTGGTTTTGCCGAATACTGTTTCACTGAGTCTTTCCAGAACCAGGGGCCACTCCTGCTTTCTTCTTGTATCTCATTTGATGTGTGGATTATGTTTTGGGTATTCCAGTTTTCTAGGTTAATAACCACTTATTAGTGAGTGCATACCATGATTCATCTTTTGAGTCTGGGTTACCTCACTTAGTATGATGTTCTCTAGCTCCATCCATTTGCCTAAGAATTTCATGAATTCATTGTTTCTAATGGCTGAATAGTACTCCATTGTGTAGATATACCACATTTTTTGCATCCACTCTTCTGTTGAGGGATACCTGGGTTCTTTCCAGCATCTGGCAATTATAAATAGGGCTGCTATGAACATAGTAGAGCATGTATCCTTATTACATGGTGGGGAATCCTCTGGATATATGCCCAAGAGTGGTATAGCAGGATCTTCTGGAAGTGAGGTGCCCAGTTTTCTGAGGAACCGCCAGACTGATTTCCAGAGTGGTTGTACCAATTTGCAACCCCACCAGCAATGGAGGAGTGTTCCTCTTTCTCCACAACCTCTCCAACACCTGCTGTCTCCTGAATTTTTAATCTTAGCCATTCTGACTGGTGTAAGATGAAATCTTAGGGTTGTTTTGATTTGCATTTCCCTAATGACTAATGAAGTTGAGCATTTTTTAAGATGCTTCTCTGCCATCCGAAGTTCTTCAGGTGAGAATTCTTTGTTTAACTCTGTACCCCATTTTTTAATAGGGTTGTTCGGTTTTCTGGAGTCTAACTTCTTGAGTTCTTTATATATATTGGATATTAGCCCTCTATCTGATGTAGGATTGGTGAAGATCTTTTCCCAATTTGTTGGTTGCCGATCTGTCCTCTTGATGGTGTCCTTTGCCTTACAGAAACTCTGTAACCTTATGAGGTCCCATTTGTCAATTCTTGCTCTTAGAGCATACGCTATTGGTGTTCTGTTCAGAAACTTTCTCCCTGTACCGATGTCCTCAAGGGTCTTCCGAAGTTTCTTTTCTATTAGCTTCAGAGTATCTGGCTTTATGTGGAGGTCCTTGATCCATTTGGATTTGATCTTAGTACAAGGAGACAAGGATGGATCAATTCCCATTCTTCTGCATGCTGACCTCCAGTTGAACCAGCACCATTTGTTGAAAAGGCTATCTTTTTTCCATTGGATGTTTTCAGCCTCTTTGTCGAGGATCAAGTGGCCATAGGTGTGTGGGTTCATTTCTGGATCTTCAATCCTGTTCCATTGATCCTCCTGCCTGTCACTGTACCAATACCATGCAGTTTTTAACACTATTGCTCTGTAGTATTGCTTGAGGTCAGGGATACTGATTCCCCCAGATTTTCTTTTGTTGCTGAGAATAGTTTTAGCTATCCTGGGTTTTTTGTTGTTCCAGATGAATTTGATAATTGCTCTTTCTAACTCTGTGAAGAATTGAGTTGGGATTTTGATGGGTATTGCATTGAATCTGTATAGTGCTTTAGGCAAAATGGCCATTTTAACTATATTGATTCTACCGATCCATGAGCATGGGAGGTTTTCCCATTTTTTGAGGTCTTCTTCCATTTCCTTCTTCAGAGTCTTGAAGTTCTTGTCATACAGATCTTTCACATGTTTGGTAAGAGTCACCCCAAGATACTTTATACTGTTTGTGGCTATTGTGAAGGGGGTCATTTCCCTAATTTCTTTCTCAGCCTGCTTATCCTTTGAGTATAGGAAGGCCACTGATTTGCTGGAGTTGATTTTATAACCTGCCACTTTGCTGAAGTTGTTTATCAGCTGTAGGAGCTCTCTAGTGGAGTTCTTTGGGTCACTTAGGTAGACGATCATGTCGTCTGCAAATAATGATAGTTTGACTTCTTCCTTTCCAATTTGTATCCCTTTGACCTCCTTATGTTGTCGAATTACCTGAGCTAGTACCTCAAGTACAATATTGAAAAGATAAGGAGAAAGGGGGCAGCCTTGTCTGGTCCCTGATTTCAGTGGGATTGCTTCAAGTTTCTCTCCATTTAGTTTGATGCTGGCTACCGGTTTGCTGTATATTGCTTTTACTATGTTTAGGTATGGGCCTTGAATTCCTGTTCTCTCCAAGACTTTAAGCATGAAGGGATGCTGAATTTTGTCAAATGCTTTTTCAGCATCCAATGAAATGACAATGTGGTTTTGTTCTTTGAGTTTGTTTATGTAGTGGATTGTATTGATGGATTTCCGTATATTGAACCAACCCTGCATTCCCGGGATAAAGCCTACTTGATCATGGTGGATGATCGTTTTGATGTGTTCTTGGATTCGGTTGGCAAGAATTTTATTGAGTATTTTTGCATCTATGTTCATAAGGGAAATTGGTCTGAAGTTCTCTTTCTTTGTTGGATTTTTGTGTGGCTTTGGTATCAGCGTAATTGTGCCTTCGTAGAAGGAATTGGGTAGTGTTCCTTCTGTTTCTATTTGTGGAATAGTTTGAAGAGTATTGGTGTTAACTCTTCTTTGAAGGTCTGGTAGAATTCTGCACTGAAGCCATCTGGTCCTGTGCTTTTTTTGGTTGGAAGAATTTCTATGACTCCTTCTATTTCTTTAGGCATTATGGGACTGTTTAGATGGTCTAGTTGGTCCTGATTTAATTTTGGTATTTGGTATCTGTCAAGGAAATTGTCCATTTCCTCCAGATTCTCCAGTTGTGTTGAGTACAGGCTCTTGTAGTAGGATCTGATGATTTTTTGGATTTCCTCAGTTTCTGTTGTTATATCTCCCTTTTCATTTCTAAGTTTGTTAATTTGGATACTTTCTCTGTGTCCTTTGGTCAGTCTGGCTAAGGGTTTATCTATCTTGTTGATTTTCTCAAAGAACCAGCTCCTGGTTTTGTTGATTTTTTGTATGGTTCTCTTTGTTTCTACTTGATTGATTTCGGCCCTGAGTTTGATGATTTCCTGCCTTCTACTCCTCCTGGGCGAAATAGCTTCTTTTTGTTCTAGGGCTTTCAGGTGTGTCATTAAGCTGGTAATGTATGCTCTCTCCATTTTCTTTTTGGAGGCACTCAGGGCTATGAGTTTTCCTCTTAGCACTGCTTTCATTGTGTCCCATAGATTTGGGTATGTTTGTTTTCATTTTCATTATGTTCTAAAAAGTCTTTAATTTCTTTCTTTATTTCTTCCTTGACCAAGGTATCATTGAGTAGAGTATTGTTCAGTTTCCACGTGTATGTGGGTTTTCTGTTGTTTCTGTTGCTATTGAAGATCACTTTTACTCCATAGTGATCAGATAGGAGGCATGGGATTAGTTCTATCTTCTTATATTTGTTGAGGTCTGTCTTGTGACCAATTATATGGTCGATTTTGGAGAAGGTACCATGAGGTGCTGAGAAAAAGGTATATTCTTTTGTTTTAGGATAGAATGTTCTATATATATCTGTTAAATCTAATTGGTCCAAAGCTTCAATTAGTTTCATTGTGTCCCTGTTTAGTTTCTGTTTTCCTGATCGGTCCATTGAGGAAAGTGCAGTGTTGAAGTCACCCACAATTATTGTGTTAGATGCAATGTATGCTTTTAGTTTTAATAAAGTTTCTTTTACGAAAGAGGGTGCCCTTGCATTTGGGGCATAGATGTTCAGGATTGACAGTTCTTCTTTTTGTATTTTTCCTTTGACCAGCAAGAAGTGTCCCTCAGGGTCCCTTTTGATGACTTTGGGTTGAAAGTCAATTTTATCTGATATTAAAATGGCTACTCCCGCTTGTTTCCTGAGACCATTTGCTTGTAAAATTGTCTTCCAGCCTTTTACTCTAAGGTAGTGTTTGTCTTTGACCCTGAGGTGTGTTTCCTGTAAGCTGCAAAATGTAGGGTCCTGTTTAAGTATCCAGTCACTTAGTCTGTGTCTTTTTATTGGGGCATTAAGTCCATTGATGTTAAGAGATATTAAGGAATAGTGATTGTTACTTCCTATCATTTTTGCCGTTATTTTTTAAATTTGAATGCTTAACTTCTTTTGGGTTTGATGAAAGGTTACTATCTTGCTTTTTCCAGGGTGAAGTTTCCCTCCTTGTATTGGTGTTGTCCTCCTATTATCCTTTTCAGGGCCGGGTTTGTGGATAGATATTGGGTAAACTTGGTTTTGTCATGAAATATCTTAGTTTCTCCATCTATGGTGATTGAGAGTTTTGCTGGATATAGTAGTTTTGGTTGGCATTTGTGTTCTCTTAGAGTCTGCATGAGATCTGCCCAGGACCTTCTAGCCTTCATAGTCTCAGGTGAAAAGTCTGCTGTGATTCTGATAGGTCTTCCTTTATATGTTACTTGGCCTTTTTCTCTTACTGCCTTTAGTATTCTTTCTTTGTTTAGAACATTTGGTGTTTTGATTATTATGTGACGGGAAGTATTTCTGTTCTGGTCCAGTCTGTTTGGAGTTCTGTAGGCTTCTTGTATATTCATGGGCATCTCTCTCTTTAGGTTAGGGAAGTTTTCTTCCATAATTTTATTGAAGATATTTCCTGGCCCTTTAAGTTGTAAATCTTCACTCTCATCTATGCCTATAATCCTTAGGTTTGGTCTTCTCATTGTGTCCTGGATTTCCTGGATATTTTGGGTTACAAGCTTTTTGCATTTTGCATTTTCTTTAACTGTTGAGTCCATGGTTTCTATGGAATCTTTAGCATCTGAGATTCTTTCTTCTATCTCTTGTATTCTGTTGTTGAAATTTGCATCTCTGTCCCCCGATTTCTTCCCAAGGCTTTCTATCTCCAAAGTTGTCTCCCTTTGAGTTTTCTTAGTTGTTTCTACTTCTGATTTTAGATCCTGGATGGTTTTGCTTAGCTCCTTCACTTGCATGTTTGTGTTTTCCTAGAATTCTTTAAGAGATTTTTGTGTTTCCTTTTTCATGACCTCAGCCTGTTGACCAAAGTTCTCCTGTATTTCTTTAAGAGATTTTTGTGTTTCGTTTTTCATGACCTCAGCCTGTTGACCAAAGTTCTCCTGTATTTCTTTAAGTGTTTTTTGCATTTCCTCCTTGTTGGCTTTTGTATTCTCCTGGATTTCTTTCAACGATTTTTGTGTTTCCCTTGCAAGGGTTTCTAACTTTTCATCCATTTTCTCCTGAATTTCTTTAAGTATGTCCTTCATGTGTTCCTGTACCAGCATCATGACCCGTGATTTTAAATCCAAATCTTGTTTTACTGGTGTGATGGGGTATCCAGGACATGTTGGTAGAGGAGAATTGGGTTCAGATGTTGCCATATTGCCTTGATTTCTGTTAGTGGCGTTCCTGCGTTTGCCTTTTGCCATCTAGTTCTCACTGATGTTAGTTTGTCTTGTCAGTGCTGGACTCACCAGTGTAAGCTGTCCCTTCCCAGTTGGCCTCTGGTGCACAGCTTACCTCCTGCACTGCTTGTAGACAGGGTGCTGCTGCCCAGGCTGTTCAGATCCCAAAGCAGGCACCCGAAGGCTCCCGCTGGGGCCCGCTGGATTCACTGGAGCACACTGACTTCTCCCAGCTGGCCTCCCGGAAGCCCAGCTAGCCACTTGCAGGACTTGGAGATGTGGTGCTGCTGCCCAGGCTGATCTGGATCCGGAAGCGGAGGGAGTAGAGCTGAGGGCTTCAGCCTGAGGCCTTGCCCCAGATTGTGTCTGTGGACCAGATGGAGCCTGTGTGCACCCCCAGGGAGTGCCGATGATGTATGCTGCTGTGATCTCCCCTGTGTTCCGCTCACTCCGCCGCTAACCGGGCTGTTGCACACAAGGTTAGCCTGGCTGCCCAGTCCCTGAGTCCAGGCAAAAGCCTGGGAGGCCAAGGTCCGAGCAAAGTTCCCCTAGGGCTATGACTGTTAATTGGGTCTGCCAGGTGACTAGGATGGCGGCGTGCGTGCCCGAGCTCCCTGAAAGCGCCGGGAGAGTCTGCTGTGCTAACAATCCCCTGGGCGGACTGACTCACAGATGGCCCACCAAGCCGCCCAGTCCTTGGGGTCAGTCCTGTGCCTTTTGGGGCCTAGACCCCCGCTTTGTTAGCCTCAGGCTATGCCTGTTACAGGTCTGCCCGCCAGAGCTCTCTGTCGTCCTGCAGGGAAAATGGCGGCGGCGCGCACACAGGCCTGGGCAAAAAACCCCCTGGCTGGGTTGGCACCCCGATGGCCCCCCGACCAGCCCAGGGCCTGGGTGCAGGCCAACGCCCGTCCGGGCTCAGACCACTGTGGTGTTGGCCTCGGATTATGTTTGTGTACCTCAGTCTGTCCGATCCCCGGAGTCCGGAACCAAGATGGATGCACCTCTCCTGACTGGTGGGAGGCCGAGTTCTGAAGTGGCCTCCGTGCAGGAAAGGCGCAGCACAACTGCAGCTGCTTGCCGCCCGGCTGGTCAGCGAAGGTCAGTGGTCGTGGGCACAGGGCCTAACTGGTCCCTGTGTCGCCCTGGCTCCACTGCTGATGGCCCTTCAGCTGGACCAGCTTCTGCTGCACTGCTGCTGCCACCGCTGCCGCCGCCACCGGAACTCGCTCTGTCACTTCTGAGGATACCACAGACTACTGTTTTCTACTCAGGCCACGTGCCTCCCATTTTTGTGAATTTGTGTGCACTGTTTGCAGAGTCTGTTAGAGTGGACTCTCTCACAGCACTTCGAGGCATTTTTTTCTCGAAAATACTCTCCTTTTTCAATATCCAGCTGAAATTGTACATTTACATTTCCATCCATCCCTTTTCTCACTTAGAGAAATTACATACATAACAGGCAAATCCCACTTGAAGGAAAAAAATGTATCATCCGTGCTTGTAGGAACAATTCTGTGTGAGAAGACAGAACATCCAGTAGGAACAGTGTACACTGAGGTCCGAAGTGAGGGCTCAAATACTGAAGGTACCAGGCTTGTCAGTTCATAACTAAGTGTCCCACCTCCTAGCCATTAGTCATTGAATTCTGTCAACTGAAGCGTCCCGAACTGCCGTCATCAGGTGCCTAAGAAAAACACAGTTAAATCCAAGTCAGCACACTTTTATTTATTTACTCAGAGATTTGGTAGGGAAAATGAAATCACACAAAAAGGGTTGCCATTCTAAATGAGGTGGGTTGAAAAGGCCTAGCATCAAAAAGAGTGAGCTCACAGCTGCACTCCCCTCCATGACATCATCAGAGAGATGCCAGGAAGATTGTATGTGGATCTAACCCAGTGTTTCAAGGCAGAGATATCAAATAAGGTCAGTCCCCTGCTACAGTCTTCATATATGTTTACCTTCTCTGGAAATTACTCAACTTTGCAGTTACCCAAAGTGAGCTCATGTGGGGAGAAAATGTGGCGAATAACCCTGGCACAGGGCACTGAGTTTTGGAATGCCTGTGAGGTTCCTTATGGAGATTCCCCATCGGTATGCCCCATTGAAGCCTCACCCTCCGAGGCTTTAACACTGCCCTTGTGTATGTTAACAGTGGCTGCTTTGATATCTTTGTCTATGAAATCCAATGACTGTTGACCTTTGGATACTTTGGCTCTATAAGTCTGGACCAAAAGTCTGGACTTTTGTGCTTTTCAGTACACAACATAATTTCTTGGTTACCTTTGAATGATTTAGATAGTGTGACAACTGTCTTCTAAATTATTTTCTGAGAGTCAATGTTACTGATACAGTTTTGTTTAGTTCCTTGTTTTTCTTAGTTTTAAAACAATCAGTAGCCCACACTTAATCAACAATTCCTACCATGCTAGTAGGGCATGGCTGCTGCCATCTCTGTTTATGTTTTTTCAAAATTTAGTCTTCAATATTATGCATGTAAGGGTATGTAGGGGTGTGTATGTGTATGTGTGTATGAGAGAGAGTGTATGTGAGAGAGTATGTGTATATGTGTGTGTGTGTGTGTGTGTGTGTGTGAGAGAGAGAGAGAGAGAGAGAGAGAGAGAGAGAGAGAGAGAGAGACAGAGTGTATGTATGTATGTATATATGTGTGAGTGTGTGTTCAGGCATACTTGTGCCATGGTACAAGTGTGGAAGTCAAAGGACAACCTTTGAAGGTCAGTTCTTTCCTTCCACTGTTAAGTGGGTTCCAAGTGTTGAACTCAGGATGGAAGGACAGGTTTGTGTAACAAACACATTTTATCCATTGAGACATCTCATCACCTGCCTTGTTCTGAGTCACTGAACTACTACACTAATGGCTGCTTTTCTTAGGGAATCATCAAATGGTCTCTTGACAAGAACTGTCATTTTATAACACAGGGTAAGCTGAAGGTAATTCTCTTGATGAAGGCCTGGTTTGGTGTCAGGGAAGAGGTAGAATTTTTCATATGGAGAAATGAAAACAATCAACAAGGCTGTCCACTTATAAAAATATATACATTTATAGTATGTAATATATAAATGTATTCTCATTTTCTCAATCTGGCTTCCAGGAGTTATTTTCATGTCTCCATGACTTAGTGGCCAGCCAATGCCAAGCTTTAGGGCACCTCTTGTCGACAAGATTTCTATACTCGGTTAGTGTATCTGTGTTTGACCTGGGTAGACGAGCAGGTGTCCAAGGCCTTATTTTTGGCTGAGCACTTTCAGATGTCAACTGATGAGTGAAGCCTCTGCTGAGGAGGACACACACGGACACATGGATATTTACCCATCAAGACCCTTGGTTGTGACAACATTCCCTCCTGTGGCCTCCCTGTCTAGTGCTCTGGTTTTCCCCTCACCTGGGCAGACCTTTTTTACCAAAAGTTTTAAATTTTATCTTCAGTTCACCTGTAGCATAAATTAACAGTTCTTGACAGGTGACCATCCCAAGCTACCCCATAAAAGTGGTCAGAGAGAAGATCAGTGAGTAGAGAGTAGTCTATTGAAGAAACAAAGGACTTGCTTTGGGGTTTATAAAATGTTTTTTATTATTAATTTTTTCACTTTACAGCCTGATTGCAGCTCCCCTCCTTCCTCTCCTCCCAGTTCTATCCTCATACTCCCTCCCTGAGGCAAATGTGGCAAATAATCCTATTATTTTTCCTCAGAGAAGGGGAGGTCCCTCAAGCATGCCAACCCATCCTGGTACATCGAGCCACAGCAGAACTAAGTGAATCCACTCCCATTGAGGTCAGATAAGGCAGCCCAGCTATGGGAAATGGATAAAAAGTCAGGCAATTGAGTCAGACACAGTCCCTGCTCTAATTGTTAGGGGACCTACATGAAGACCAAGCTGCACATCTGCTACATTTGTGTATGGGGCCACAGCATGCTTTGTGGTTGGTAATTCAGTCTCTGTGAGGACGTATGGGCCAAGCTTAGTTGACTTGTAAGTCTTCTTGTGGTATCCTTGACCCTTCTGGATCCCTTAATCCTTCCCCC
Source organism: Apodemus sylvaticus (assembly GCF_947179515.1). NCBI lineage: Eukaryota > Metazoa > Chordata > Mammalia > Rodentia > Muridae > Apodemus > Apodemus sylvaticus. Next base: position 93,534,063 of record NC_067483.1, read on the forward strand.
AACTCTTTCACAAGTCTCCCTGAGCTTCACCTAATGCTCAGCTCTAGGTCTCTGCATCTGTTTCCATCAGTAACTGGATGAAGCCTCTCAGAGGACAGTTATCCTAGGCTCCTGTCTGCAAGCATAATGGGGGCGGGGATCATTAATAGTGTCAGGGGTTGGCTCTCTCCCATGGGGTGGGTCCCAAGTTGGGCCAGTCATTGGTTAGCCTTTCAAGCTCTGCTCCATCTTTATCCCTACACTTCTTGTAGGCAGGACAAATTTTGGGTTCAAGGTTTTGTGGGTGGGTTGGTGTCTCCCTCGATTCACTGGAAGTCCTGCCTGACTACAGGAGGTAGCCTTTTCAGACTCCATATCCCCTGCTGGTAGAGGCCTCAGGTAGGGTCTCCCCCATAGACTACTGGAAGCGATTCCAGTTCCAAATATGCTCTGCCCCTCCCCAAGTGATTTCCATTGAAATCTAGTCTTCCTAGTTCATTAATTCCTAGTTCATTAATATACTGTCTTTTAATTGGCAATGTTTTTCAATGGGCAACATTGGATTTTTATAATAGATCATAATCTCTTAAACTATTTGAGCTGGCTATCTAGTTTTAAAAACCCACACAGTCAGGACACAGCAGACATGCCTTCAGGAGAGAGAGCTCTCCTTCCGGGAGCTGTTTCACAGTAGTTTTCAGTTGTTACTCAAAAACTCTTCAGACATCACAGAAGGGCACACCTTAGATTCTATGGATAATGTGCTTCCATTTTTAATTTTGTAAAACTCATGTAAAATGCCATTCAAGTACTTTCCTAAGTGACCACAGCACCGGCCCAAGAGTACAGCCCTGTCACTTTCTGTCTGCTCTCCTCACTGTTCTCAAGTACTGCTTGGTGCTTCCAGCTGAGGGAACTGTATGCTATGGTGCCGGATGGGTGCCTCTCCAGCTGCACTCTGCCTGTAACTTCAAGGTGGTCTGAAGCAAGCTTTTCTGTGCCACATCCCATCAGGAAGATCCTAGCTTAGGATTTAGACATATTTGGCATTCTATCAGACTTAAGCTCTTAAACAAGTAAGATAGTCCAGCACAGTATAAAAACAAAACAAATAGGCCCTCATGTATATCCTTGCCACTTATGGGAGATAATACGTTGGTTCTTTATGATAACTAATTGCTTTCCTATTTTTATTCATTGTTGAGTATAAGAAAAATCCAGGAAGAGTGGATTTATAAGATGATGCCATCTCTGCCAGAGGTTTGCTGCTTCCTCATAACACATGATTATACTTCTAATTTATGATATGTTTATAGTCAACATGGCTTATAGAAAGTGAAAATTCAGTTTATCAGTTTAAATCTCTGGGAGTAAAGCCTTTGAATGGAGGAGGCAAGATTGGTTCCAACCATCCATTAGGCTGATGTATTTATAAAACAAAGTAAGTATGCCATTAAGTTAGTACAGAGAGTTTGACTTGGTTCTAAAACATTAAGAACAATTTTAAACGGGGCGCTGTGTGAACTTTTGCTGTAGAGACTTGAACAAACATGTCTTTTTGTCTAGAGAGGGTACAGGACAGATTTGGGGGGGTGGTAGTTACTGCACTCATATTTGGCTTGCTGATGCAATGGATTCATTTAGGGTTGCTTACAAGAACATGGTTGAGTTATTTATAGGATCAGAGGCAACTTGCACACAGCTACACCACTGAAGGAACTCTCTCTTCCTCTCAGCAACTATTAATACCTATGGAACAGGGGTTCCCAACTCCCCAATGCTTCAGCCGATTAGTACAGTTCCTCATGTTGTAGTGGCCCATAACTATAAAGTTGTTTTTGTTGCTACTCCATAATTATAATCTTGCTACAGTTATGAATCATAACATAAATGGTTTTGGAGATAGATGTTCATGGAAGGGTTGTGACCCACAGCTGGAGAACCACTGTTATAGATCCTCAAGGCATATGAGCCCCAGGGAGCTCTTCTCTTTTCTTAGGACAATAATCTGTACAAGTCCTGTGTTGAGTGTTCTAGGGGTTGATGGACATGAAGTGGCCATAGGCCAGCAAGCCATGGGTGGCCACTAAAATGTCCTTATCTATCGAAGCACAGTAATTATATTTTGGTCTCTGTGTGTTTATCTCTCCTGAATGAATAACTGGGGCGGCTACTTTTCTGCTAGGCTATGCATGATCACACTGTTTCCAGTACCTGGGAAGTCTGTGAGCTGGATCATTTCAAAAGAATTAGTCATTATATAAGGGTTTTTTTCCTGGCATGCCTCCAGCCCATGTTTTGCTAATCTAAAGCATTTTCTTATTCAGTGGCAATAAAAACAAGCTTAAAATACACACCATATAAATAAAAGCCGTTAGCTCAGCCCTTGAATCAACCCTCCCACTCCCCAACCCCTGCTGCCCAGAACTCTCAAGTCCCAACTCCTTATTGATATCCTCTATTCTGGGAAATAAGAAATGTCTCTGTCTTGGCTCCATGCTCCCAACGTCTAGTGCCCTCGCCTCTGCCTATGCCCTCCGCTCATTTGCCGTGATGTCACGAGCATACCACATCTCTTCTTCTCAATAAACTGCTTCCATGGCTTGTTACAGAGAGATAGTGACCACCTTGATCTGGATAATCATCAGAGGGAGGGTTTTAGCTACAATGGAAGAAATTAGACTGTGGATAAATAATAAATGATAACTTCACTGGCAAGTGGCCTCCATGTATTATTGTTCTTAAGTCCTGGAGCACCTTAGGGACCAAGTTGTGAATTCCAGGGAGCTTTCTGCACATAACCTGGTACCCCACAAAAGGGAGGCTGCGGGTTTCACAAATATTTGGCTGATGTATGACTGAATGAGCTGGAGATGTGAGTAAAGAATTATGGAGCCTCATATTTGGCAGAAGCAACAATTCCTGTGAACTAATATGGAGTTCTGATGGGACCTCCAGATGCCACAACCAGGATGATCTTGAACCCAGTATATTTTATAAAGTTTATTCACTGTGTGATCTTAGCTAAATTAGATCTTAAAGTTTATTCTCTGCCAGAGTATTTCCTCATCTGTAAAATGGCAGTAAATATGACTCATCAGGAAACTGAGTGAAGGAATGGATTTATCAGAGGTCTTTAGAACAATACTCCATAACATAGGGAGGTAACACAGACCTTAAAGAGACTGTGTTGCTAGCTTCCTCTGGGTTTCCATTAACAAATAGGCACCTTTGTAATTTTCTTGGCTTGTCAAGGGCTGAACTTACCATGAATTCACCTAGGAATGAACTGTCATAGCTGTACTTGGGAGTTGGCTCATGTCACTAGGCTATTTTGTTGTTGTGACTGATTTTGGCTGTGTATTTAATGCCATTATCTCAGTGGGAATATGTCCCAAATTTGTGTGGATGGGTACAGTTTCATCAAAATTAGATAAGTGGTCTATTTATTGTGTGGGCCGGGAGGTTAATGAGTGATGCTGTCTGAAGTGACTTTCTGTTCTTCCCATGAGACATTCAGAATAATTCCATCTAGGATATTACGAAATAGAAAAAGGGAATTTGTGTTCTGTGTTCAGAAGAAACACCAGGAGTTATGAATGTTCCTAGGAAACAGCAATGTAAAAATGGAGTTTCCTGGAACTTTGGGATTTGTTTTCAGAGAAGAGTCAGCTCAGTGTTTTCCAGTATTGACTCAGTTCATCTATACGTTCTTTGTGAACCTTCGCAGGACCAGCATCAGAAACCTTGCCCCACAGTTATCTTCTCTGTACCCCCAAACTGCATCTAGTTGTGATGGATTCAGTGTGTACTCATACTTGTCACATTTTTCGCCATTATATGATACTATCGCACACTCTTGAGTCATGGTTTAGTGTTTGACTATGACTCATCTTCTCCAGAACTCTTCGACAAAGGAGCTCATAGCACACGGCTTATTTCAGAACTTTCATGGGAGCCGGATTCCTAACTTTAACATAAGAGAAAGGTGATAAACCTTTATTGTTTTAATTTTTGGCTTACAATCTATCATAGCCTGATGCTCTGGATCCATGCAATCAGGGAAAGAAACTCGAGGCAGACTGCGAGAGACCGGTCTGTGTATGCCTGAAGGCTGCTGCACCCAGCCTGGGACAACCCTCCAGACATTCTTTCTCTCCATCCCAGTTTATTGCATGTGCTTCTTCTCAAGGAAGAACACAAAGACGTGAAACTAAGAAAAGTGAATGGAAACTTCAAATACAAAGACAACTGGCTTCCCAAGTGGGGGGGAAATATATGGCTCAATACGCTCACCCTCACTAATAATAGACTCTACGGTTTTAAAAAGACTGTTGTCAAAATAACATCAGTGAAACACTGAGGTCATAACTGGCACTACTGTTTTGGCCCCGTGACCAGTTTTACATCAGGGACTTATTTTCCAGTTTTTTTCCTCCCAATCATTGCAATCATTTGCTCTAGTAGAGTCTAAATTGAGTGGTATGCACCATAAACCTGCTCCCCACTGCAGCTCACACTGGCATTGTAAAACGCAGGCAACAGTGAGAGGCATTGAAGTGGCTCACACACTGACCTCTTAAAAACCAAAGAGTAGGAAAGAACATCTTACAGCCCAGGTTCCTCCAGAATCCCACACACGGGCTCCTGACTGCCTTGGCTCTGTTGAATGCTCATCTTTGCTAGACACCATGACCCAGATGCAAGGACAGTGGAAGCAGCCTCAGTCCATCCACAGGCCCACAGTGTGAAGCCGGTCAGTGAAGAGGAATGCCCTTGAATTACCCTGTCCAATAGATGGCCATGCATTAGTTTTGCTAGGAAAAATAAATAAGAAAGCTCACCAAGACTCCATCAAGATGTTCATGAAGGACTTTAGAGGAAAAATGCTTATTCAACAGCCCATAAAGTCTATTGGCTCTGCTGTTCCTTCAAAAGAGGAAAAAAAAAGAGATGATGTAACTGAATTACTCTGACTAACCAACTGATGGTTTGAAAATTGAATTTGTCTTTCTTTTCCTGACATCATCACCAATAATAAAACTTAAGCTATTAAAACAGAGTTATATTTTGTTCAGAAATATGTGATATGGACCTGTATATAGAATTTTTATGAGTAGATTCTGACTCCAGACCTATCGTATAGCGATGATTTAAAGATCTGACTGGTAAAGTACGTGCTGTGCAGGCACAAGGATCTGGAGTTTGAATCTGCAGGACCCATCTAAAAGTTTGTTGTGGTGGTACACACCCGAAGTCCCCAAACCAGGGGTAAAGACACAATTGGGGAGGGACACAAATAGATCCCTTGGGTTGAATGACCAACCAGCTTGGCTGAATTCACAAGCTTTGAGTTTATTGAGAAACTTTGTCTCCAGAAAAAAGAATAAGATTGAAAAAAGGGGGGGTGGGGTGAAGTTGAGGGTGGAGAAAGACTTAGCATTGAACTCTGACCTCAGAAACATACACATACATGCACACCCCCATGCATGTGGACATCTGTAATATTTATGCATAGAAAATGGAATTAATTTGAATGTCATTATGCTATGGTGAGCTGAATACATTTCCTTATTTTTCAACTTCTCCAACACTGAAGACTGCTCAGTTATTGCTTTCTCTGAATGGAGTTATCACCATGGCCTGTGAATTCTGATGTAAATAATTTTCTCCATTTCTCTCTGAGTGGTTTATAGTCATTGATGCTGTTTTCTTTGTGATCTAATTATCCTTAAAGGGCATATCTCTTAAGTTCCAAATACCTATGGCTCTAATTCTGACCCACTTAAATAAGAAGTGACTTACCTGAGAGTTAATTTTCAGTGACTGTGACTTCATGTGGCCTTCTGATCTGTTCAAGGTGACATTGTCTACAAGAGCCTGAAGGGATTCACTGAAATGCATGCTCCATCATAATACAAGCACTTTCTGTGAGCATGGGTGCAGTAAATGCAATTCCTTCTCATATAATTATACTCATATTTATGCCGGTACTGGAGTTCTCTCTCTCTCAGGATAAACATGCACTTTACCCTTTATTAAACTTTTGTTTATAATTACAATTATTTATCTTTAGGGATTTCATTGCAGAGTTGTGCATTGGTTATGGCTGTCACTGTGATTTCCTCTATGTCCTTATGCTAATCAGTCCTCTGAATCTTTCCTTTTATCCTAATATCTGTAGTGACAGTCTTTTAAAAGATCAATTGCAATTTTAACTATGTTTATGTGTGGGTATCTGTTTGGGAGCTTGTGTGTGAGTGCAGGCAGCTACAGGGGTCAGAGGGCATGCATGCATCACCTGCAGCTGGAGTTGACAGACTGTCATGAACTGCAGGATGTGGGTTCTGGGAACTGAACCCCAACCCTCTGGAAGACCAGCGCTTGCTCTTAACCTCGGAGACACCTCTGCAGCCTCTGAATCACTGCTCCATGTTTCCCTGGTATTTTTCTTTGGAATCATGAGTCTGCTACAGCAGTTGGTTTTAGAATGTTTTCAATACTGCACAAAGTGCTGTGTGTGTTTATAGTCATGCTGTTGCTCTCCCCGACCCCACCCCACCATCTCTAAGAGACCACAGGTTGATTTCTTTCTTCACAGTTTCCTATATAACAAGGTATAGTGGGTGAGTCATGCAGCAGCAGCTCCTGTGGGCGAGTTGCTTCACTTACTGCCATGGTCTGAAACTGTTTTATGCTTTAGTAGGCATTAAGACATTGCTTTTATATTCTCAATCTTATTTTGTCATATGAATAGATCCTATTTAATCTGTTGGTATGTGGGCTTTTGCTTTACATCTTGTATAATGGATATAGTGGCCCTTACTCATGTCCATATTTTTATGTGGACAGAGCTTCTTCGGTGTGTAAGTTTGGGTAGAACCGCTGGGTTATGTGGTTACTCTACATTTTAAATTTCCAAGGTGTGATTTTACATCCCAGCATCAGGCTCTCCTCACTTCTCCACATCCTCTCTGCACTTCTTAGTGTGTTTCTTTGTATGTACCTGTCATAGAAGACATAAGTGAACATCCTTATGAAGTTTGATGTTTTATTCTCTGATAGCTGGTAAAGCCATTTAGTCTGAGAACCTAGAAATAATTATTTCTGAGTTCAGAATTTTTTTCATTGTAAAACAAAATGTGGGTTTTATTGTTTTAAAAAATAGTGTTTTGAGGTACCTTGAGGATGGCTGAATTGGTGAGAGCTTTCTGGGAGATTCAAAATGGGTTCCCAGCACACACAATTGCTTACAGCCATAGGTCACTCCAGTTCCATGGGCACTAACAACATCTTCTGGCCTCCACAGTCACCAGGTCCACACATGACACACATATATAAATGAAAAAACTTTTCAAATTCAATAAGATTTCTTTTTTAATTACTCCTTTTATTTTTTCCCTTTTGTTTGCTTTTATGAGCTCAAGTTGTCTTTGAATTCAACATGTGTCTCTGGCTGGCTCTGAACTCATAGCAGTCTTCCTGCCTTAAATGCCATGCCTAGCTACTTTACTCAATAAAAAAAAAAAATAAGCCAATTTGATAAGTTATCAATGTTAAATTATTTCCACATTTTGTTTCTTTTTTCTAAAGATTCTTTTTATTGATGTGTGTGTGTGTGTGTGTGTGTGTGTATACCTGTGGTACAGGTATCCAGGAGGCCAGAAGTGGGCATTGTATTCCATGGAACTGGAGTCACAGGCTCTCAATTGCCATCAATGCCCGTGCTGGGCACCGAGCCAGGGTGTTCTGCAGGAGCCACATGTTCTCACAGCTACTAAGCCTGCTCTCCAGTCTTGTGATTTCTTATTCAGAAAATAAGATGCATGCAGAAAATCCTCATGCAAGATTTTTTTAGATGTATTCTTCAAGTCTTTCCCTTTTCCCTCTGGCTATCATATGGTAAAGTGTTTCTTTACCTTTGAATTCTTTTAATTATATAATCACTCATGTATTTAAATTCAGTAATAGGTACAATGTAGCTTACAGCAGCCCAAACAATGGCAAATTCAAAACCAATCAGTTTTAAAGGCTTGCCTCATGGCTAAGTTCTCTGATTATGACTAAATAAAGGGAAATTACTAACGAGAAAGATAGCTGGGAAAACCACAAATGTGGGCCCAAAATGATTGTGACATAAATGAAAAATACGTAGAATTTAATGGTAATTAACACAGGACTACTCACCAGGCATGGCAATGCACACTTGCAATGACAGCATACAGAACAGTGAAACAGGAAAGTCAGGACCTTGAGACAGCTTAGGCTCAACACAAAGTCCCAAGATAGCCCAGGCTTCAAAGAGTCTGTCTCAGACTAAAACACACTCATACACCAAAACATAAACAAATAAAACAACAGCAACAAAAAGAAACCAAAACCCAAAACTCCAAACAAAAAAAATGGCAAGCAACAACAATAACAACAACAACAACAATAACAACAGCAAAAGACTCAAAATACATTTTTGGGAAAGGTGTTTGCCTTTACATTTTATGCAAGCACTTAAACACAAAACAATTATAAACAATTATATGTAAATGAATCTGAACTTTCAGACAAAGGCACACAGTTGGGAAAAACACCCCATTCCAACACTATCATAAAAGTACACAGAAACTCAAAATAGTTACCTTCATGTCTTTAGTCTGTCACTAAATATTCTGAGGAAGAATCTCTAAGCACAGATGTTCCTACTCACAGTTTCTCCTTACCATTAAAAGCAATATTAGAAAACACTGGTAGAGTACATTCAACTGTATGACAGGGAAGCTTTGAGAGGAAACCGCCTCAGGAACGCATTAATTAAGGAAAAGGAAGAGCATGTTTATCTTATGAAAACAGGTTTTAAAAGCCCATAAAAGTCAGGAAAGGAAATGCGGTAGTGATTAAAGCCTTGGAATATCAAGATTGAACCAGTTATGTTTTTTAAAATGCTATTACACTGAAAGGGAAGAGGAGCAGAGTCAGGTCCTTTTCATGTTTGAATGGTGGTATCTTTACAGAACTGCATTTTGTTAGACATTTGCTTCAACATTCCCTAATGGCAAGCCCACTTAGATTCCAGGAGCACAGGAAGCTCCCTTAGTCTAGTTAAGGGGTCTACAAAGATCACCGTGTTTGAAGGGATTTATCAAAAGAGCTCTTTGATGTTTGGAATAGAGCGGGGTTGCTCAGTCTCCTCACTGCTCAACAGCCTTGTGCTCAAGGTCCTGTCTTGAGCGATATGATAAGAAAAAGACATAGAGCTTGAAGAAGAAGAAAATTAAATAGTAATTTTGGCTCCAGGTATAGGGCAGCGCAATGGTTTATGGTCAAACTGTTAGAATTCTGAAGAGGACCTCGTAAGTCTGCTGCAGAACTGGGTGACTCATCCCATCAGGGAAGGGAGCACACAGGGGCTGAAGCTGTCTGCAGGAGCAGCAGCAGCAGCTGGAGCTTCAGTTTGTGATGCCACAGTGAGTCAAGAAGAAGAGGGCCCTGGGTCAAGAGACCCAGCCTGTAACCCCCCAGCCCCACTCCAGTGGTCCTACATCTGCCTACACTGACCTCAGGTCCACAAGGCTCCACCTCCCCAAAATACATGGCCAGCAGTTGGGATAAACTACTTAAACACACTAACCACTCTTCATTACTATGACATTTCCATACAAAAATCTATTTTAAGTAGGCTGTAGATCTAAATATAAAAGTATGCAGCTAATTTGGGGAAGTAAACATGAAGGAATATCTTTATTTTTTATTTGAAAAGATTTAATATGTCTACTAATTAATTGATTAATCAGTGTATTGTCAAAAATTTTAAGAGGCTATACCTTCTAAGAAAGAAAAATATTCCTGAAACCTAGTGGATATTATGTAAAAAAGAAAAACAAACAATAAATTTGTATTAAAATATAAGTTCACTGTCCTTAAAAGATACCACGAAGTATATGGAAAGCATGGGAGAAGACATTTTCAGGTCCTCTAGAAGAACAGCAAGAACTGCTGTCTCCTGAGCTGTCCCTCCAGTCTCATATGGTTTCGTTTCAAGGAAGAAGGATAATGACAGGAGGGGCAGGGAAAGAGAGAAAGACCAGATGAAAGTGTCAAGTGGAATCACAGAGTTGTTCAGCTGGGCAATGGTGTTACTGTGAGATTATCACACAATGAAATACACAACCAATGAAATGAATCCGTGTGTGCATGGAGGAAAGATGAAAGAGGGAAAGAGGCTCCCAAAAGATTACTGATATAAAAAAAAGATAGAATAATACAAGTCAGGTATGGAATAACTCTAGGCTACTTTGTTTAAACTATTATTTTTTAATTAGGTGTGTTGTGTGTGTATATCATGTATATGTATGTGTGTATGTATTGTAAGTAGAAGGGGGTATGTATTTTTATGAGTGTGTATGTTGTATGTATGTGCATGTACATGGCATGTGTCTGTATGTGTATACAAGTGTGTATATGTGCATGTGAGTGTACGTACTTGTATGTATACATATGTGTTTATATGTGTATATGTTTGCATGTGTGTGTGTGCGCGCGCATGCGTGCTCGCACACGCACGTGTGCATATTTATGAGCACCACACATTAAATCATCCTTGAGCTAGTTGGAGACACCACTATGGTTGTTGAGAACTGGCCTGGGTTCTCTAACCACTGAGCTGTATATATATATATATATATATATATATATATATATATATATATAGAAAGAGAGAGAGAGAGAGAGAGAGAGAGAGAGGGGCCCACAGCTAGCTCAAGGATGATTTAATGTGTGTCTGCTCATAAATACACACACACACACACAGACACATATAAACATACTCTCATATACACAAATATGTATATATATAACTCACATATGCATATATACACTTGTACACAAATATATATATATATGTGTGTGTGTGTGTGTGTGTGTGTATATACACATATATACCCCTTATCTGTGGTGTTATGGATTTCTCTGTGTTGTCTGTTCAGACAAAGCTGGCATGATTGGTCTTATCCATCCTGCTGAAAGAGTCCGTGGCGATCACAAAGGACAGCTTGTGCAGGAACTCTGCTGCATTTTGATCATGCCCCGTCCTTCCATGCTGAGGTAGCTGGTCACTTTTACTACAGCCTCGTGTCCTGGAGCAAACAGAACAGAAGATTCCTATTGACTCCATCCCCTGGGCAGCTGCGCCAACCTCCCAATGGCTGAAGTAATTGCCCTGGAATCTAAAGACCTGCTCAGTGTCCTAAGGACACTTCTAGCCTCTTCGATATCTCTAGTCAATATCTCAATGCCCTTAGCCCTTTGTGTCCTTCAGAAGTTGATATCTTGTTTCTTGGGAATATACGTCTTAAGGGTAAAGAAAATTAGCCTGCTTCAGTTGGCACTGGGGCCTGAAGCTGTGTGTTTATTCTGACTTTGCAACCTGCCACTCACCCCAAGCAGCCAGGTGTAGCAAACAGACCCTCCCTCGTAAGTCCATAAGCAAGCTCCTCACTAAGAGCGCCAGAACGCAGAGCTTTATTACGGGGTGATGCCTTCTTAAAGAGCAGCACAGTTTCGGCGCTCGCTGCGTTTGTGCGGCCCTTGCCGACGTCAACAAGCTTTCTGTCTGGGCACTTGACTCTAAACCTCACTGTTTCATATGTTAAGTGATTGGAAACTTGGGAACCATGAAGTAATACTTTTCTCTGATTTGGAAACTTTGAGTCTTTAACAATGAAACCTTAGATGCGTATTAAGAAAGGTATAGTGTTTTCTTTATAGACGCCTATCATCGGCCACGGTTGTATAACTCTTTCAAGGCTAAAAAGTAAATGTCTAAAGCTGATTTCACGTTTTCATGATTTTTTTAACCCTCTCTTCCCTTTCCATCTTGCCTCACCTACTAAGGTTCTTGTTGTTTTTTTCTAAAAATTCAAGCCAGTGCCAAGGGCATGAGGCTTTAATAAAAGGCTTCTCACACGGGTCATTTCATTTTCTGCCTTAAGAAAGAGCTCACTGCCAGCTGCTGATGGCTATCATGCCACGCTCTTGAATAAACACAGTGCCTCCCCCGAGTGGGGGGCCCTGCCAGTGTTTATAATTTTGCATATATTTGAACGCAGATGGCTAGATGGAGCACTGCTGGTTACCAGTCACAGTGTAAACCACAGAAGGCATGAGACTGGGAGAAGCAGGACTTAGGTCTGGCTAATAGCCCCACTCAGTTCTCGGTCCAGTAAGTCTTGACAACGTTTTTGAGCTGGACCCTGATGGAGAAGCCTGTTGCTTTTGGATTTAAGAAATATTCAGTACCTAGAATTGTACAGGAGGCACAGAGGGCCACCCAGCGTGGTCTTAAACCTGCACCATAAATTTCATATTTATTTATGAGCAAAAGCTTAAACTTTCTCTGGGAAATATGGATTTCACTTGACAGATGTTCCTTCACAAGGTTTTGCACCATGCATTTCTACCTTTACGAGAAAGCCATCCTTAGTCTCGATTCTTTTTCTCCCCCATTCTTTAGCACAGGTGGAGCTAGAAGTACTAGATGCTTATTGACAGTGTCTGATAAACTAGGGATTGCAAGACACCATGAAAATGTGTGCGGGCTTAACATGTCACGCAGTTATCAACAAGAATGATTGATGGTTCTGCACCTGTTCTACCAAGCAGTGTCAGGGGCTTCTGCATGCATCTAATTTAATACTCAAAGTCTTTCCGCCAAATATTATTATCACCATTTCATCTTTGTGCTTGTATGTTTATGGTGTGGGAAGGGTTGTTTGTGTGGTCCTTCTGCATCTGGATTAGGTGGGTTCTGATGACCAAAACTCTGCTCTTCATCCTGGCTCACACACGCTTTTCCTATAGCCCCATCTTCCCCAACCTTTCTTCACTTTTCGGAAGAGAAAACCAAATATATCGAGAGAGAGAGAGAGAGAGAGAGAGAGAGAGAGAGAGAGAGAGAGAGAGAGAGAGAGAGAACCAATTCCAGGAATGTCGTTCATCCACTGGTAGTCACACTGTAGAAGACCCAGAGGTCTAACTTTGTAGTTCCTCTCTTTAACATTCTGGCTGGTTCTTGGAATGCTCGATACCCATGTAAATAGTAATGATTGACCCTCTTTTGAATGAGGCCTTTGTCATAAGGAGAAAGTGCTGTGGTTAGTTTTCCTTCTTGGGGTAACAATGACTGATGTACAGAAGGGAGTTGACAGCTGATGCCCCTCCTTCTTTTATGTGTAGATTCAGTGGCACAATGAAAGAGACAGAGAGACAGAGAGACAGAGAGAGACAGAGACAGAGACAGAGAGAAACAGACAGAGAGAAACAGAGACATAGATAGAGACAGAGACAGAGACCGACAGAGAGAGAGAGAGACAGAGAAATACAGAGACAGAGATAGAGAGAGACACACACATAGAGAGACAGAGAGAGAAAGGAGATTTTTGGGACGGTCTACCCACTGACTTTACCCAGAACTTGAGATTCCAGTTTACCTTCCCATTGAAGCCTGCTCCTTTGACTGGGTGAATTTTACTCATCTGGGAACCATAAAGCAAGGATTCACTTCCAGTCAGATATTCCACTCTTCTTCATGGAGGAGGAAGAGATAGCCAGGCACTTGAGTTGCCCTGTTAACAGAAGTTCTGTAGAGGACTGAGAGACAAATGCTAGGGAGATTCCACATTAAAATTTTCTAGAATTTTAATCTGAGTCATCAACTATAATAAGAGTTGAGGTTTGTCAAGCTTCCTCAGAAGTCTCCCTCACAACATGCAGAAGCCATGGCCCTCCCTATGTTCTATTTCCCTTTGCCTATGGTAAAGTTTAGATTTTGTAGGAGTTGAAATGAGTCAAACATTATACAAATCAAATTAATAACAGGCTTAGTTTTATCCCAGGATGAAAATTTTCTCTTCTATTTCCTATTGTAAATTAAGTTATCATGGTTAGTTCAACATGGTTCGCTTACCAGATATAATGCACAACACAGCTAGACACAACATAGAACTTCCACTGACATGGGCCGAAGTACTTCAACTTGGAGTACAAAGTCATTGTCAGCATCAAACCTTCAGGATATATTAAAGATTCTCTTGCTTTCTTACAATTTAAATGTCAATAAACGTAAGTTCAGTACCACTGGAATCTGGAAACTAAACTCTCCAATTTGGTCCTCACTCTGAGGCCTGGCAGAGCTGGGTTTCTTTAACAACTGCCATGGAGAACAAATGACGTTATGTAGAGATGGCGGTGCATAGGATAAAATGCATTCTGCAATCTTTGTCAGAGCATTTAGATGGTCTCAAAGCAGCAGCTTAATTTCTCCTTCTTACCCTGTAATTCTGAATTCTTTTCAACCTACAGAAGTTGAATTCTCTCTGAAGAGCTAACTCACCAAAATGTCAAGGTTGGAAGGAAGAAAGAACAGAGAAAGAGAGAACAGAAGGAGCGAGAAGAGTACAAGGAAGAAAGGGGAGAAGAGAGGGCAGATGGAGGAAAGACTTCATATTTATACAGATGTGGGGATGGAAAGAAGGCTCTTAGGGACACACCCACTATTTCCTAAATATGCATTAGCTAGATGCATCCCTGCTGAGAAGGCTAATGATGCTTTCTGAAACACGAGTCTCCTGTGGCGATTAAACCTATAGGAGAGATGCAGAAGGTCCAAAGATCCAAAATTCCTTCACCACTTGGGGAATGTCCAGATATTAGACAGTTTGTTACCTCAGTGGTAGCAGATGGTGGTTCTCCCCAAGAAATGGTCCTCCATCTCTCCAGGACATGGCCCTCCATCTCTCTAGGACATGGTCCACCCTCTCTCCAGGACATGGTCCTCCATCTCTCCAGGACATGGTCCTCCATCTCTCCAGGATATGGTCCTCCATCTCTCCAGGACATGGTCCTCCATCTCTCCAGGACATGGTCCTCCATCTCTCCAGGACATGGTCCTCCATCTCTCCAGGACATGGTCCTCCATCTCTCCAGGACATGCTCCTCCATCTCTCCAGGACATGCTCCTTCATCTCTCTCTACAAAATGGTCCTCCATCTCTCTCTAGAAAATGGTCCTCCATCTCTCCAGAAAATGGTCTTCCATCTCTCCAGAAAATGGTCCTCCATCTCTCTAGGACATGGTCCTCCATCTCTCTAGGACATGGTCCTCCATCTCTCCAAGACATGGTCCTCCATCTCTCCAGGACATGGTCCTCCATCTCTCCAGGACATGGTCCTCTATCTCTCCAGAAAATTGCCCTCCATCTCCCCAGGACATAGTCCTCCATCTCCCCAGGACATAGTCCTCCATCTCCCCAGGACATGGTCCTCCATTTCCCCAGGACATAGTCCTCCATCTCCCCAGGACATGGTCCTCCATCTCTCCAGGCTGTGGTCCTCCACCTGCCCAGAACATGGTCTTCCATCTCTCCTGGACATGGTTCTCCATCGGATCGACTCTAATTTTCTATTGCTGCCTGGATCTCCCTTACTGTCTTTAACTTACCTGGACATTCTCTGTGTCTTTTTGGGAAAGTTCCTTCCAAGCATAGGATGTAACTGCACCCCTCCTTTTCTCTAAGTTACTGTGCAGGTCACTTGAAAAAGATACTCCATCCTCAAGAACTGGCTTCCATGTGTGCTATGGACTCCCTTAGTTGCCATCTCAGTCTTTATAGCAACAGTTTCTAAACTGTGACTTCTGCTAAGTGTTCTGTGCCATTTGTTCACAATTATGTCTACTTTTTTCAGGTTTGGTTATTTGAACCTTAGTTGTGATTTCCTATTTGTTTAAGAAAACAAAACAACAGTTCTCTACTGTATGTGTGTTGGGGGCCTCATATCAGTTGGTGTATCCTGCCTGGTTGGTGGTTTAGTATCTGAGAGATCCCAGGGGTCCAGGTTAGTTGAAACTACTGGTCTTCCTCTAGGGTTGCCCTCCTCACCTTCCAGCTTTTCCCTAATTAAGCCACAGGGGTCACCAGCTTCTGTCCATTGGTTGGGTATAATTATCTGTATCTGACTCCTTCAGCTGCTTGTTGGGACTTTCGGAGGGCAGTCATAATAGGCCCTTGTTTGGGAGCACATCATAGCATTAGTAATAGTATCTAGCCTTGGGGCCTCCCCCTGAGATGGATCCCAATTTGGGCCTATCACTGGACCTCCTTTTCCTCAGGCTCTTCTCCATTTTTGTTCCTGCAGTTCTTTTAGACAGGAACAATTCTGGGTCAGTTTTTGACTATGGGATGGCGACTCTATCCATTCACTTGATGCCCTGTCCTACTTCAGTCAGAGATAATGCACCTAACCCTCAAGAGACTTGGGGCCATAGGCAGTGGGGAGGTCTGGTGGGGTGTGGTGGAGGTGGGGACATCCTCTTGGAGACAGGGGTAGGGGGAGGAGGTGTGGGATGTGGAACAGTTGGAGGGTGGACCAGGAGGAGGACAAAGTCTGGATGGTTAAAAATATCAAATAATAAATTAAAAAACTAAAACAATACTACTAGATATAAATAACAACTCATAGGTTTTTATCTGAGGCTTTTCTTAATTTTTAAGCTATTAAAATGGTCATAGATTTATACATGTATACATTACCTTAAATTCACAGCACAGAATATATTAGATTTTTTTAAACTAACATTTTAAATCTGGGGCATCTTAAAGCTGGGTCTTATGCCATAATCCAAATTGCCTCAAATTTAATGATTCTTCTTCCTTTGTCTTCTATGGGAGTCACCACACCAGCTTACAATAAAATGAGTGTTTACATTTAAGTTTTCCATAGGTATTTATCAAAGCAAGTCTGCAGAGTTGAAATTAATAGACTGGTTTGAATGAATTATAAAGGAAAATGGAACAAAAAAGAGAGACCAAAATGACTCTATGTTACAGATAATGAAGAGGGAAGACAATAAAGTCACAGAAAGAGAATTAAAGGCAGACATCTTCATGACAGAGGACTGGAAGTTTTAGACACCATTAGTTTGACATAATAGCGATGCTTGGTGAAGGCCTCCATGCTGGTGTCTGAAAATATTATTCTTTTTTTAATTCTATCCTTCCATGGCCAACGTATACCAGTGGTGAAGACACCGATGGGAAGCCCTGGAATTTCTACTGGGAATTCTCTAACTCAGTCACTGTTAGCTACAACTCAGATTCTGTCCACTGTTATTTTTTAACTTTGTAACTGACTAGGTTAAAATTGTAATATCATTTGTGTACTGTCCATTGTGTTTCCTGGGGATGTACATGTATCCACTATTTCCTATACCAAATCTATAATCTCTAAGTTCAGATCCTGTCTCCTCACAGCAACTACCACGCAGGTGAACTGTTTTCCTTCAGCGCAGGGAGCCCGGTCTCACTCGCCTCTCCTGTCAGGCTTCTGGATTTGGCTCCTTTGTCCCACTGTGAGCAGCACACACATCAGGAAACACTGCTCCTCTTACCTCATCTTCTCCTCTGTACAGATTCCCAGAGACTGTTTAGTTTCCTCTTTGCCTTTGGGCTTGTAAAATGTAACGTGTCTTTTCATTTTTACATCAATTCCCCAAAGCAAACATTCCCACCAAAAGTTTTTGTTGTTGTTTACAAATAAAAATCTATCACTCATCTATGGGTAGAGGCAGTATCTGGCTCCCAGAAACTGGGATCCGTGATCAGAATTTATAAAATGGATTCATGTGGAGCCATCTTGATACCACATGTTCAAAAGGCAAAGAGATGCAAACATGCCTGGATCCAAGATGCCGCCTCTCTGTCTCACCAACTCTCCGCCATCTGACGAGAGTTATGAGCAGGATTGAAATGAGACGCCAAGCTTCCAGATATCTGGCTGGACACCATACCATACCCCCTCCCCCCCACACACACACTCACAAATGCACACATATATGCACACACAAACACACACTCACCTACACAAATGCATACACACATGCACACACACAAATGCACACATATATGCACACACACAAATGCACACATATATGCACACACACAAACACTCATACTCATTCACATACACAAATGCATACACACATGCACACACACTAGCTTTCAATCACAATTGACTGCTGTTATAGGCTGATGCCCTACATATACTTTGCAAATTGTCTGAGGAAAAACTAAACTGTAAATAAAGCATAAAACATTTTAGCCAGCTTCCTTAATTGTTGTAGCAGTACCTGTACTTATCTGGTATTTATTATATACTCTCAGTGAATTGATTCACCACAGTTTTGAAACCCCTTTCTTGTCTATGTGTCGTTTTCTTTTGATTTGCATGTCAGCCTTAGCTTTCCATCACTTCGCCACCTCCAGAGACAATGTGCTTCTAATGAGAAATGCCTTGTATTGGCTCACACTTTCAGAGCTTTAGCCCACACTTATTTTCTCTGCCACTTTAAAACTGTGGTAAGGAAGCACACCATGGCATAAGTACTGTGGTTGAGCAAGACCATTGACTTGGTAATTTTTTCCTATTGCTGTGATAAGACACCATGACCCAGTCAAGTTATTGAAGAGAGAGTTTATTTGAGGCTGACAGTTTTTGAGGGTTAGCTTCTGACCACCAGAGTCAGAGGAATGGCAGCAGGCAGGCACACATGGCTTTGGAGCAGCAGCTGAGAGGTTACACCTTGATACACAAACACCAGGTTGAGGGAGGGCACTGGGAATAGTATGGGTTTCAAAACCTCAAAACTTGTTCCTAGTGGCACTTTTCAAACAGGGCCATACCTCCTAATCCTTTCCAAACACTTCCACCAACTGGGAAGTGAAGCATTCAAATCTATGATCTATGTGTGCCGTTCTTATCCATCTAACCATTGCCATGAAGTGAGAAATAGAGAAGGTCCTTTGGTCCCCTCAAAGGCACATTCTGAGTGACAAACTTCTATCACCATGTTACAAAGATGATAAATTTCACTACTTCATCAAAGCACCCAAGACAGGAGACCTTTGGCACATCTCATGTGCTAAAGAGGAACCCAAGCTCAGGGTACAGTTTCTCTGGTAATTATTCCAATAAGTCACTGGAGTCAATGGTGTCGATGTACTGTAAGCACTCTGTAGGCACAGTGTGGGCACACTGTAGGTGCACTGTAGGCACAGTGTGGGCACACTCTAGTTTTACCAACTGCTCTACATTGATAAAAGGCATAGGGTAAACCCACTAAAACCTCTCAGTCAACCTGGCAGTAGTGATGCATGCTGTTTGCCTTTAATCCCAGCCTTGAAAGGCTGAGACAGGTAGGCCTTTGTAATATTGAGGCCAGCCTGGTCTACAGAGCAAGCTCTAGAACAGCTAGGATTACACAGAAAAACACCTGTCTTGTAAAACAAAACAAAACAAAAGCAGACAATCAAGAACCCCAAAATGTCCCACTCAGAAAAAGAAAGACACAGGGCTATGGCTGTTTCTTAGAGATGGTGGCATTTGGTGGGGCAGGATTGGACTAATGCCACTGTGGAAGGGCAGACATGTTCCGTGCAAGCTAGCTTCAGTAGCTTAGAGGGAATGGCTTTATCCTTTATTCTGGTCCTACAATTCTCCCCTGTCCACTTTTCTCCCAGGAGTCATTGGAGATGGAAATTAGGCAGTGTAGAAACTTGTACGAGAAAAGACGGAGGCTTATGTCTGGTTTAGGCTCATGCTTACAGTATCTTGACCAACACAGAGAGCTTTGTGGGTT
This sequence comes from Apodemus sylvaticus, assembly GCF_947179515.1. NCBI lineage: Eukaryota > Metazoa > Chordata > Mammalia > Rodentia > Muridae > Apodemus > Apodemus sylvaticus. Next base: position 93,553,722 of record NC_067483.1, read on the forward strand.
TCTGAATTTCTGCTTTCAATCATTCTTTGTGGCTGGAACTGTCCAATAACTTACACCCAAGCTCTTTTACAGGTTCAGTTCTTAGGTCTAATTTATTTTGCACCCTAAGTTTAATGTTCTTCTTGAACACTTTAGGAATGACTATTTTAGAACTACCTAGAGCCATGGGAAAGGATCCCATCACAGACTAGATAAGATTCAGTAAAGACAGAATTTTTTTTAAACTCATTCTATTTAAGAAGTGACAACTTCAGGACCTGGAGAATTAGCTAACTCAGTGACATCCTCGGCCTGGTGACCACACTCCTGAAAGATAGCTGGGCAACAACTCACTTTATAACTAAAGATCAAGTTCTGTTTCTGATGGTCTGCTTATTCCAGAACTCTGTCCTTCTTCAAACTCAAAATATACAAGTCAGGTCATGTTGTGCTCATATCCGCTCAAAAGTACAAGTCTTTCATAATTATCAATTAATTAAGGTTTTGTTCTTTGGTTCATATATTGAGTGGTTGACTCTTCTACTGAATGCTTTCAGTGTCTTTAGGGAGCTGAAAAGTTTGCAAAGGAACAAACCTCAATCACAACCCTCCTTTATCCTCTTAGGTCTAGAGTAGTTAGATTTTACTGCTCATGGTGGTAAAGGTTTTAGACCTTCCAGACATATTTGTTTATCTCTTATGCTCAACTTGGAGGCAAGTGTTGTGTTACTTGAGCTTTTGTTTGCCACCAACTCTACCTGATATGGACTTCCTTGGCAGTGTTAGGATAATTCGGCTTGTTGTTTGACACAACCTGTCCCCAAATTCAATAGACATACAGTACCGTCTGCTCCTCACTCCCCTTACAGTGTTCTGAGGTCCAGTGACTTCTCTCTGTGTCCTTCTGCTCTGTGTCATAACTCAAACCTTCCAGATCCCTCTATCTAATGATTTTCCCATGGGGACACCTCCAGGACAGCCATATTAGCAAGAGAAATTTCATATAAAAATCTTGTGTGGTATCTTCGGGATCAGGAATAGACTTGAGGATCATCTGATCCTATTTTCTAAGGGAAAGGATGTAGTTTTCTTGCATGTCGAGGAAAACAAAAGAGAATGACAGGATTAGAAATGTTTACACATCTCTAACAACTAAGATGCTTAGGCTTCTCCTTGGGTCTCATGCTCCTCGTCTTGGTGTTTCAGATTTCAGGCTTGCTGTTTGACAGGGCAAGCACCACAGTCTTTTCTTTGCCCTCATAATACTGCTTGCCCTTAAGAAACTTTCTTCAAATCCATTGATTACTTTCTGATATGCAGGGAACAGTGTAGATCACATCAGTATGAGGAACTGAACGGACCCTTTATAATTACTGTCTAAATTGCCACCAGGAAATGTTCCAATTTAGCATTGTTCTTAGCCTAAAAACAGAGGGAGTTAAAATTCTGTGATGTATTCAGGCAGAGTACTTGAATGTCTGCCAAAATTTTCATTATAATCCTTATTTGTTGGAAGTTGATATTCTGCCATATTGAGTTTAGCTGTAAATTGGAATATGATGCCTAAATATCACTTTAAGGTTAAAATTTATTATTTCTAAACTACTATGTATGCCATTAGAACACACACACACACACACACACACACACACACACACATACACAGAGAGATACCCAAAGACAGAGACAGAGAGACAGAAAATGAAAGACAGAGAGAAACAGGGAGAGAGAAAGAGAGAGACAGAAAAAAGAGACAGAGAAACAGGGAGAGACAGAGAGAGAGAGAGAGAGAGAGACACACACACACACACACACACACACACAGAGAGAGAGAGAGAGAGAGAGAGAGAGAGAGAGAGAGAGCAAGCACTACAAACACACATTTCTGACAAACTTTTCTCTATAACCCCAGCTAGTGTTCATGACCACAGGGATAGTTCACTATCTTCATGCTCTTGGCCTTCTGGCCTCTTTATAAAAAACTATCTGTACACCTATTTGCTAGTGTTTTAACAAGCATCTACTCAACAGGATGGTGGTATAGCTCAGTGGATAGAGTAATAGTCTGTCATGTGCAAAGCCTATGTTGTGTCACTCATCCTGCAAAATGTGCAACAAACAAACAGACTCTAATACGTATCGGCAGCTATGGTCCATGCTGGAGTTACCTGTCGGGATGGCAGGTAGCTCTCCGCTAAAGCCTATGCTGCAGTTTTACTCAGGTGGCCAGGATTTGAGGCCCAGCTACACAGTGCATTTATAATATTTGAATCCCTTCTCTATGAATAGCTATATTCTTTCAGGAACCACACCAGTACATAACTGAGATGCACTTTGAGTGTTTTCTCAAGGTTATATGTTGCACAATAAGAGTACATCTGGCATGCTCTTTTTCTTCAATTAAATTTCTCTGGTGGATTTCAGAGAGAATTCACATGGCCACAACCCACTCATCTAAGTAGGATGTAACTCCTTGAATCTGTCTGCTTTTTGTCACTCTTATAAGCAGCATGACAATAATCAGCGTGAAGAGAAAAGGGTTTATTTGGCTTACACAGCCCAACCAGAGGTGGCCATGGAGGGAAGGCAGGGTGGGGGCAAAAGCAGAAACCTAGAGGCAGAGATGGAGGCCCAGACCACGGAGTGACAGAGCTCACTGGCTTGTGCTTTAGGCTCATGATCAGCAGCTACTTTTCTTAAACCTATCAGGACCATGTGTCCAAGGAGTTGCCAACCACAGTGAACCGGGCCCTCCCACAGCAATCACTGGTCAACCACACACTCCACAGACTTGCCTGTAAGCCAGTGTGCAGAAAGCACGCCTTAACTGAGGTTCCCTCTTCCCAGATGATCCTAGCTTATGCCCAGTTGCCAACAAGAAAGAAGCAGCCACACTCCTTGCCCTCCAGCAGTTTCACTTTATATTAAATTGTTTGTTTTGCACTGATTTAGCTTTTTATTTTTTTAAGGTAGGGTCTTGCAGTTAGCAAAGGAGAGCCTTGAACCCACAACCTCATTCCAGAGCCTCCTCTGTGTTATACATGAGCGTGCGCTAGCATACTGAGCAAGGTCAGGGTGATTCTGAATGAGAGGAGATTTGTGCTGTTCTTTTCCTGTGCTTGCCAGAGGGAGGCAGAACCCACTTTATCATCCATGGTTGGTTTTTCTCTGATGGTCTCAGCCCTGTGAGGCAGATAATATGTTCTAAATCTGTAAAATAACTTAAAATCTTTCCTTAGAACTTGAATAGATAATTACCTTTGGGTATTAGCTATCAATTTGCTTATCAAACCCAACCCAGCTTAGCACTTAGAGTTCAATAAATATTGATCACACAAAGGAAGGGATGATCTGGTGGAAGGACCACTCTCAGAGATCAACAGAGGTGCAGTAAAAACTTGAGATTCTAAGCATTTTGGAGACTGTCTTTCCCACCCCCTCATTTGAGCTTGAGAAGATGAAGGCTGACTTATTTTCTGTTTTCCCAAACATTCTGTGCACAGTGGTGAGGTCCAGATGGTGTACATAGCTCTCCCTTCATGTTCATACACTGACAGTTCTAGTCAACCAGTGTCCACCAAGCATCCTGTAAGTATCAGATGCTGAGGATAAAGTAGCAGATGCTGCTGTTCTGCCCTAGGAGAGAGCACACTGTGAGTTGGAAGCCACATAGGTGAGGGAATAAAGAAGAAGGGATTATAAACTAAGAGCTTTGAAAAAGGACTCTACAAGAAGACCTGGGAACCTAGTACCCTCAGCCTTGGTACCCTCAAGTAGCTTCTGGGAGGTTGAGACTCTGATATAAAAGTCAAACCAACCAACCAAAAACAGGTGACAGTCAGGTCAAGAAAAGAACAGGAATGCCCCACCAAAACTAACAAACAGAACTGAGGCAGGAGAGTAGAGGCTTTGTGCTAGAAGTAGACCCAGTTACAAGGTAACAGATCTCTAAGTCCAGCTTCCAAAGACCACTCTGAGGTCATGCCCCATGCCTCAGTAGCACATTACCAATAAAATGTGGTGACGAAATTGTTGGTAGTTGTTGAAAACTTCTGTGTGCCATTTCTTTCTTCCATGTAGTCAGCGATTTTGCTGAGAGACTCGGATTGGCCAACTATGATAATGTCATTCGTGAGGAGACTGGCAACTCTGTTGTAGTTCAAAACAACAAATGTTTAAACAATGACATCTGAAGCTTGTAGTGATTTGTGTTTTATTCTTCTAATGATTTGTTTAGCAAATAGCTCACTGGGCGTTTTCTGAATGTCATGTGAATGGCAGAGATCTCCAAAGACTGAGTATTCCTTGGTACTGGCCTGACTTTTTATGCTATTTTAACCCATCCTTTCCCAGAATCACACTACTCAGCCAGCATATGGGAGTTAACTACCCTACCATTTCCTAAGGAACCAGAGACATGTTTTAGGTGCTGTCATCACAAAATGAAAGCACACACTCTTTTATGTTCACATGGCTTTCCACTGCATTTGAAACTTATAACTGGGTATTTAAACAGTCACAAAAGAGCAAGGTCTCTCTCTCTCTCTCTCTCTCTCTCTCTCTCTCTCTCTCTCTCTCTCTCTTTTTAAGAAACTTGAGTCCACCCCCCCAGCTTCTAAAAATGAAGGGACTGCATTAGTCAAGCTATACAAAGTTAACTGAAAGAAACCCAAAGTCTCCTTTAGACATGTTTAAAATGCCTTCCTTGCTTTGAGGTAGTAACAAATGGTGAAATTATATTAAGGAATATGTCCTGAGGCTTAGAGCCACTCTGTAGAGTAAAATGCATTAAACAAAACCTGATAACTGTTGAAAACTGTCCCTTCCCCTTTCCCTGACTCCACAGGATACCCCCATATTCTCACATCCAACAGCCCTTGACAGTAAAAACTGTCTTCTGCCTGAAAGGATCTGGTACTCCTAAGTGGACAGAATTCAGATACCCACAGGGGAATGGCTTCTACGGTCCCTCACAGGCCCGTGTAGACCATATAAAGGACATTTTCCTGGTTCTTTCTTTTTTTTTTTAAAACAATAATGTCCATATGTTTGTTTGGCAAGAAGTCAAGTTTCATTACATACTCCTATTTTTCCACTGTACAACAATTTTACTTACTGACCATTTACATGAGAACTAATTTCTTTGCTATAAGAGCTGCTTATACCAATTTAAGCTCAATATAATAAAAGCAATATTGTTAATACTCCAAACAATGGCTAGACAATTGCAATCTAATAAGGTAACTACACATTGTCAGCCTTTTTCCTTGGCTCATTACCCAAACGTGAAAGGGGATAGAAACATTATCAAATGGCAAAGACTCCTATATAAAGTAAGGTAAATGTACCCAATTCTGATATTGGCAATGATAAGTCTTCCCAGTATAAGATTATACTTAAATTCAGGGAATCACATACATAATAAATGTATCTTAGAAATTATACAGGAAGTAAGCAATATTCTTTCAAATCACAGTGCTAGTTTTCTGGCATACATGTAAAATGGTATTCTTGATTTATTTCCCTATGACTGCAAAACATTTTGCTCACAACACATACTAAAAGATTACATATAAAATTCATCTTCTAAAGTATTAAAAATTCACCAATTTTGCATTAAATGCTGAACTATTTCTTCACATTGATCTATAGGTAATTAGATTATGTTCCATAAACAGCAGGCTGGATTCATGGCCTTGCTTCAATTTCAGTGGGGTCTGGTAATAATCAAAGATGCTTCCATATTAACTTTAGAACGTTTATACTTCAAGTGAAAGGAGTTTTCTGTTTCAAGAATGTCACCTCAGTGTTTCAAATGTTTACATTTTTGCTTACAGATGTAGCCATGAGCAAATACATGGGCTAGCATGGGATTTCATGGTGTGGTTACTCCGGCCTCTGCAAAGTGTCCTGTCAGCAATCTAAAACCATATGTTTGCAGTCAAACCCAATAACATCTAATTAATCTTCTCCTTGGAACATCACTGTCAAAGTGAGTTACAACGCATGCAAGTGAAAGATCATGTGCTATCTAAGATACATGTCCAAAGACAGCGTGAAAACATCTTGTTTTAAAATCATTTTAAGTGACTCTGATTTTTGTTGTATTCATAAAATACAGGGATAAAAAATGAGTAGCTTTAAACATCTGAAGTAAAGTAATCTTCCCTCTCCCTAGAGGCTCCACATACATTATCCTCTGTCTGTTTGTAGTCCTAAGTTAACCTCAGGGGCCATTCCAGGAGAGTGTTCCTCAGCGATGGAAACAGCTCAGACTTTACATGCTGTGTCTTACAAAAAGCTTTATAATTAATAATGATATGTTCGCACATTCCTTGTTGTAGGCTGAGTATTAGATACCCAATAGACACATTTATTAATTCAGCTTTACCTTAAAATAATCTTGGCATGTATATGTATGTGTGTTTGTATATTTGTGTGTTTGGGGAGTACAAGTGTGTACAAATGACCATGTGCATGTGGCAGACAAAGGGCAATCTCAGCTCCTATTCTTCAGATAAAATCCACCTTGTTCTTTTGAGATGGGGACCCTCATTGGCCTGGAGCCAGTGGTGACAAATAGGCTAGGCTGGTTGGCCAGTGACCTTCAGGGATCTGCATATCTCTGTTCCCAATGGCTTCAATTACAAACATAAGCCATGATAGTTGGCTTAGTTCATTTTAAATGTATGTTCTGGAGGACTGAACTTAAGTCCTGGAACCTGCAAGGCAACCTAGTTACTGACAGAGCCATTACTCCCTCCCCACTCAAACTAATCTTAAAGGTTAATATATTGTCTTCACATAATAGAGAATAAGGGACTTAATAGAGAAATAGTTCAGGTCTAAACTAGTGTAAATGTTTACCCCAAAGCCACCATCCTCCTACTGTATGATTTGCTGCTACTGTACTGTTTGCTGCCTTGGTCTCTCTTTGGGGATGTCTACCCTAGCTTCTCCTTTCCTATGTGTGGCAGAACATTCACAAGGGGATCATCATTCCACAGGAATAAGTTTTTCACTCTAGGAAGTGAGCAGCACTGTATTCCCCTCTTTACTTTTTTAAGAGTGGTAAAGTAACACACAGCATAAATCTAAGCATCTTAAACATTTCAGTATATAGTTCAGTAGTTGTAATCATATGTGTAGTGTATGCTTTTCATACTGGAAAATTAAAACTCAGTATCTGTTATGTTTGTATATAAAAATCCACCCCCACCAGAGCTTGTCTGTTGAAGGTAGTTCTCCAACATGAAGATGGGTTCTCAATATAAAGTAAGATGACAGGTTGTCCAGGAATGATCACATCACGAGAGCTTTAATTCATCAATCCACTGATGGGTTTTATGTTTGGTCTTCATTGTCAACCTCCTGTGATTTGGAATGACACATGAGACACACCTCTGGAAGTGTCTATAAGGATGTTTCTAGAGAGGCTTAACAGCACTGGGGAGAACCGCCTTGAATGTGCGGGGTTCCAACCTATGAGCAAGTGATTGAGGATAGAGAAATGGGGAAGGAGAAGGGAGGACAGAATCTGACATCTCCACTGCTCTGCTTCCTGGTACAGTGAACAAGCAGCTGAACATCCCCAAAATGCCTTCCCGACCAGAGTGAGCCTTAAGTCCTCAAACCATGACTGAAGCAAACCTCTCTGTCATTTAATTGCTTTTTCAACCAGTCCAAACTTGAAATTAGTAAAATGGATTCATTATTTAATGAGTCATTGGGGGTGGTGCAGACATTAGAGTCATGTCCTAGTTGGAGGAAATAGATCACCTGGGGAGTCCTTCAAGGGGGGGGTAGATTTTGTCCATAGGTATCTCCTCTCCTCTTTCCCCTCTTTTCTCCCCCTCCTCTTCTTTCCTCATTTATCCCCACTCTATGTTTTTGCCTCCGTCCCTCTGCATCCCCTCCTCTCTCCTGTCTACCTTACCCTGCCATTATATTACCTGCTTTTATGAGTGTGACTACTTTGGTTGTTTCCCAGAGTGGTTGTCTCTTTGTAATTGGATTCATTCACTTATGATAACTAAGTTTTATCCATGTTGGGTGATTTATCAGAATTTCCTTCTTGGCCAATGTTGAAAAATACGTATATACACCTAAAATATAAAATACTGCTTTCTATTCATCTAGTGGATAAATATTTGGGTCATGATGACTGGTATGGCTATGAACATGTGTATACAGGTATTTCTCAAAGACCCTATTTTTAATTTACTCAGATATATACCTGGAAGAACCACCAAACAGTAGAGCAAGTCTACTTTTAGTTGTCTGCAGAACTGTCAGGCTGCTTTCCATAGTGATTCCATTAGTTTGCATCCTGATCAACAGAGCACGGATTCCCACTGCTCTGCAAGTTTGCAACATGTGTGCTATGGAGAGCCTGGGTAAATAGAGAACAATATCTAGTTCTGGAAGGACTGATTATTTAATTAAAATAAGATAGCTACATGCTTGATAGAAAGCAATTACACACTCAAATTAGTAACCGATGCAACCTTTGTCTTTCTGGGAACATATGAATAGTCTATGCATAGTGATGTTCACCATGTAAGGGAAGTGTGCCAGGCTTGTCAAGGCATGGCAGAGAGTCCACAGAGAACTTGATGCAGACAAAACATTAGTCTGGTTGTACTTCCCTAGAGAGCATTTTGCCATATGTTTAAAAAAATAGTGATCATTTCCAATTTTGTATATTAAAACCTTGGGACTACTGTCAATAAAATTAGAACATACACATAGAACATACATAGAACAAAATATCAATAATGGATATTTTTCTTTTATTATAAACTAATCATATATACCCCTAAAAACTGTGGATATATAAATTCACATATATATATGAACAAAGTATAAATGCCTATAATATGTATATTAACATAACAATTTGTATGAATATAGTCATACTTTTTGGCTAATCTCTTGTAATATAAAATACAGATGCTTTTATTTTAGAAAGATTGACTGGGAATATTGTGTATTTTGGTATCTCTACCTGCCTGCACTCTTTGAGTATTTATGTTCCTTGTCACATTCGACAGTGTTTGGTGTGCTCAGTGCCCTCCTTTGTTGTATTTCATACAATCTTCTCCTCTGTCTCCTCAGATGGATATCATTCCCGTGCATGCAAGATATTCACCCATGAAAGACCATTAAGTGTCTCAAGAGGATGATTTATTTAAAATTCCAAGCATTTCAAAATACCTGCAAGAGGGACTCTCTAAAAGTAGGGTTATATTTCCTTCACCATTCCCTGTACAGTAAGTTGTCATTGTCAGTCATTTTATTAGCTCTTTTCAAAGATTTATGTACTTAAATTCTGACAAATATTTTTCAAAGCCATCTGAAATTGACTTTTGAATCAGAGACTATCCTCTGGGATGGCTGAGTCTGGCTTCAGGGTGGGTGTGTTTACCTGTAGAATCCAGTTTTCTAGTTAGAACTTCAGTTTATAAAAATACCTTCCTACGATAATTATAAAAACTCATAGGCATTTAAACTAAGCAAATGTGCACTTAAAAGCATGTCAGGCTCCTAGATAAACTGAGGCACTAAATAGAGTCAAATGAGGTCCATTCAAAGAAGTATTATTACACTTGGCAATTAAAGAGTTTCTGCTAAGCTTTAGCTATAATTATAGTTACTGAGGTCATGAATTAAACTCATACTAACTTGAGTCTTACTTTTGGATATGATTGGAAGCATTATGAGTCATAGGAATATAAGAATAATTGAACCAATATTGATTAGTGAATTAGCTTCACCAAGTCAGTCAATAGCAATAGGAACCTCGTAGGTAGTTAAGAAAGGGAGTGATAGAGACAGTTGTATCTTTCAAATGAACTGTGTTTCAAAATGGACTGTGTATGAAATAGTCCAGGGCACTCCACAAGGGCAAACCTGATAGGTTATCTAGAGGCACTGATAAAGTTATAAACCAGAGGTAAAAGCCACCAAGCATGGAACAGATTTCTCTGAAACATTGAAGCATGACCACCACATGCCATTCCAGGGACTTAAAGTACTGAGGTGACTCATGCATCTCTCTTACCAACCACAAAATGCTCTCACATATGACTTGGTTACAATTTTATTAAATGTGCTTTACATTCACTAATGTATAAAATAATGTATTCAGTAAATGTAAAATGTACTAACATTTTAGTGTTAGAATGTTCACTATGGGAGATGCTGGTGCTTCATAGCTTGCCTATTTTATTCATGAGTTGATGTGATGGTTTGAATGAGAAATGCCCCCCAGAGGCTCAGGTATTTGATCATGTGGTCCACAGCTGGCAGCACTCTTTGGAGAAGCTTAAGACTTATAAGCCTACTGGAGGAAGTATACCACTTGAAAGTGGGTTTTGGGAGTTTGGGGCTCATCCCACTTGCAGTTAACTGTCTGCTTCTCTGCTTCATCTTTGCTGTTGAAGAAATGGTCTTTCAACTTCCTACTTTCTGGCCACTTGCTGCCATGCCACCTACCAAGACAGACTTTTATACCTCTAGGGTTATAAGCCAAAATAAAGTATTTCTTCCATAAGTTACTTTTAGTCATGGAGTTTTATCACAGGAACAGGAAAGTAACAACTACAGTTGGTATTTAGCTACACAACTCTATGGGAAAATATAGAAAACATGTGCTTTGGCTTCTACATCACTTTCTCAGGGAGGGAGAATGGATATAGTTTTTTAATATTTGTGGAGGTCTGAACAGGGATGGCCCCCATAGATAGACTCATATGTTTAAATGATTCACCATTAGGGAGTGCCACAATTGGGAGGTATGGCCTTTTTGGAGTAGATACCACCTTGATGGAGGAGGAAGTGTTACTGTAGAGGTGAGCTTTGAGGGCTCCTATGCTCAAGCTCTGCCAATGTGGAATCTAGTCTCTTCCTGCTACCTTGGGATCAAGAGGTTGAACTCTTGGCTCCTTCAACACCATGTCTACCTGCTTGGTGCCATGTTGACTACCATGATAATAATGGACTAAAACTTTGAAGCTGTAAGCCAGCCTCAATTAAATGTTGTCCTTTATTAAGAGTTGTCTTGGTCATGGTGTCTCTTCACAGCAATGAAACCCTAACTAAGACAATACATGGTCTCTTATTTACAAGTCATTACCTCATACATGTGCTTTTCTTCTCTCAATTTCTCTTTTCTCTCTTTCTTTCTATTTTATTGGGACATAACAGCATTACAAGTCATGGGCTAGTTTTGTGTATATTTTTCTCAGCAAACACTGTTGCTATTACTATATAAACTATATAGAGACTTGCAATATAGAGTCTTTTAGGGTTAATGTTTCTCAACTGTGTAATTTTAGCTCCCTGTAATTAATACTACCTCATTTACCTGGGTGTGGTGATCTAAACCTGTAATCCTAGCACTAAGGAGAGACTTAAACAGGAGGATTTAAACTTCAAGGTCAGTCAGGTATAGAGACACAATCTGGGTCTATAAAAAATAAGTTTACTTATTACTTCGTTTGATTGTTTCTTTTGTATATACTTACCATGGATGCAATTCTATAGCTCTCTCAATTTATGTTCATCATCTGGGTGTACATTGGATACATATTATGGAATCCTGTACACTCCTATTTAGAAAAGCAAGTTAGGGACATCTAAGAATACTTGGTTTCTCTTTGCATTTTCTCAGAATGAAAGCTTGTGGAAGCACACCAAGAGAGCGGGATAGATTCCACGTCACATGTTGTTAGCAGTTGCTGCATTGTTTGTTTTTGGCTTCTCCAGCCAGGAGTGAGTTCCATTAAGTGGGAACCAGGTTTGGGTGCCATGAATAGTGTCTCAGACACCTGCTGGAGGAAGTGACCTAGAACAGATGTACAATAACAGTCCTGGCACAGAATGCAGCAATTTCTAGTATGGTGATTTCTTGAACTAAATGGTCTCATTCTAATGATTCTTAGAGCAACCACCAAAAGTGAAATGGGAATCAATGACCCTATAATGTGAATAGGAAAAACTGAACTATGAACATAAACTAATAAACAATTGTGAACATATGAATTAACTTTTAACTAATTATTTAAGTAAATAATTTAAATATTTTAGCTAAATTCCTAATAAACTATTAAAGCACTTGACTGTTAATTATTGATGTACACAGCCATTATTCAAAATGTCATTGCATGTATCTCAGGGTTTTCAACAACAATTCTGGACAAAAGTTTGGAATAATTCCCTATTCACTCTGATTTATGATAGCATGCCATCCCCCAAAGTTTCATACCGGCTTCAAACTCCATTTGATTGGTATCAGCTGCTGAATGGGATTGTACTTATCAGCATCCTTCAAAGAAAATGTTTTGAGTGATAATCTGTGTTTACCTGGAATAAGGTGGAAGCAGAGTTATGAATTCTGTACTTGGCTGCACAATAATGCTTCCACAAAAATAAACTTTAACCAAAAAATTAGGACTGTATCCCTAGTTCTTATAAAAGAAAGACTAATAGAGAATGAAATAAATCCAATTGTCTAAGTAATCCAGAAAGAAATAATAATGTTGGCATTATCCATGACTGCATGTCTAGTGCTGTCTAGTGTGTGCTACTCATGAGGCAGACACTCAGAACTCCAATTCCTGCCATCCAACTCAATTTGGAGTGAATGCATATTGATATGAAAAAGATAAATATAGAACAAAAAACTTGTCATTTCTTCTCAAAACAAGTGGGTATCAATATCCGTGTCTGAAATATATGAGTTTTGTCACTTGGAGGAGATGACATTCCTGTCAGAAGGTATAATATGCTATTGGGAAAGCTGTAAAGGGGTTTGACATTTCTCAGGAGGGAGAGAAAGAGGCTGCAGGGGCAGGGTGGAAGGCTGGGGTCAAGGAGGAAGAGGAGACTTACTGTGTCCATGTGATGTTACAGGAAAGGCTGAAATGGACAAGGTTCAGATGGTGAAAGGTTTTTGCCAAGAATATGAATGTTTTTCTGAAGGCAGACAGACTGGAAGTGTGCAACACTTGTTAGGTAGTGGCACAGGCCACTAGCTTCGATGGTGTGCCATAGACCAAATAAAAGGAATGGTTGAGAAAGCAGAGGCAAAGGAACCACTGGACCCAGGATACAGGAACCAAAACCATGGGGACAATGAGTGGAGTTTAGAGGTCATAAGAAAAGGTCTCGGTGAAGACCAACATTGCCTGCTAACTTAGACAAAGAAAGCAAGAGAGGAGGGATAAAAGAAGGTATAGAGATGCAATCATGAAAGGACAGTGGAAGCATCTCAAAAGAGAAAGATTCTTCAGAGCAACCTACTAAAGCAGTAACTCTGGACTGCTGGACCATTTTATTTCAGTCTCTACAGACCCACTGGAGTTCAGAATTTACAACGCTAAGAGAAACAAGGAATAAGATTTAAGAATACCTACAAGGACTGTAAACAGGGATTAAAACTGCTTTGATTACACTGGGGCACATGGAGACCAACCCACCTCATCCATCTCACATAAACTTTTAGTCATGCGTTCCATCATGGTAAGTCGCATGGGTGAAACAGTACCACCCGGGGGAACTATATGCGGGTCCCTCCTGTTCAGGACCACTATGCTGCTTTGTACCTCAAGTTTCCACACCTGAGAAGTGATCATCTCTGAATTCCCTTCCAGCAATAAAATACTCTTGGCTTCTATGGCAGAAGTAAGACATTCTTAACCAGTAGCCCTAAAATACACTTGACATTTTATAGCATAATTGAGATGCTAAAATGTCATGTCAGCTACTCTTTGAAATCAATAGATTTTCAATTTGCTGCTTTAAAAAAATTTTCCTGGGCGGCGGCGGCGGCAGCAGCGGCAGCAGTGGCTGCTCCAGCTGAAGGGCCATCAGCAGTGGAACCAAGGCGTCACAGGGACCAGTTAGGCCCTGCGCCCACGACCACTGACCTTCGCTGACCAGCCGGACAGCAAGCAGCTGCAGTTGTGCGGCGCCTTTCCTGCACAGAGGCCACTTCAGAACTCGGCCTCCCACCAGTCAGGAGAGGAGGATCCATCTTGGTTCCGTACTCCAGGAATCGGACAGACTGAGGTACACAAACATAATCCGAGGCCAACACCGCGGTGGTCTGAGCCCGACGGGCGTTGGCCTGCACCCAGGCCCTGGGCGGGTCGGGGGGCCATCGGGGTGCCAACCCAACCAGGAGGTTTTTTGCCCAGGCCTGCGAGCGCGCCGCCGCCATTTTGCCTGCAGGACGACAGAGAGCTCAGGCGGGCAGACCTGTAACAGGCATAGCCTAAGGCTAACAAAGCGGGGGTCCAGGCCCCAAAAGGCACAGGACTGACCCCAAGAACTGGGCGGCTTGGTGGGCCATCTGTGAGTCAACCCGCCCAGGTGATTGTTAGCAAAGCAGACTCTCCCGGCGCTTTCAGGGAGCGCGGGCGCACACGCCCGCCATCCTAGTCACCTGGCAAACCCAATTAACAGTCAAAGCCGTAGGGGAACTTTGCTCGGACCTTGGCCTCCCAGGCTTTTGCCTGGACTCAGGGACTGGGCGGCCAGGCTAACCTTGTGTGCGATAGCCCGGTTGGCAGATCGGCTGCCCAGCGGAGTGAGCGGAACTCAGGGGAGGTCACAGTAGCATACACCGTCGGCACTCCCCTGGGAGTGCACACGGGCTCCATCTGCTCCACAGACACAATCTGGGGCAAGGCCTCAGGCAGAAGCCCTTAGCTCTACTCTCTCCGCTTCCGGATCCAGATCAGTCTGGGCGGCAGCATTACATCTCCAAGTCCTGCAAGTGGCTAGCTGGGCTTCCGGGCGGCCAGCTGGGAGAAGTCAGTGTGCTCCAGTGAATCCAGCGGGGCCCCAGCGGGAGCCTTCGGGTGCCTGCTTTGGGATCTGAACAGCCTGGGCAGCAGCACACTGTCTACAAGCAGTGCAGGAGGTAAGCTGTGCACCAGAGGCCAACTGGGAAGGGGCAGCTTGCACTGGTGAGTCCAGCACTGACAAGATAAACTAACACCAGTGAGATCTAGATGGCAAAAGGCAAACGCAGGAACGTCACTAACAGAAATCAAGGCAATATGGCAACATCTGAACCCAATTCTCCTCTACCAACATGTCCTGGATACCCCATCACACCAGTAAAACAAGATTTGGATTTAAAATCACTGGTCATGATGCTGGTACAGGAACACATGAAGGTCATACATAAAGAAATTCAGGAGACAATGGATCAAAAGGTAGAAGCCCTTGCAAGGGAAACACAAAAATCATTGAAAGAAATCCAGGAGAATACAAAAGCCAACAAGGAGGAAATGCAAAAAACACTTAAAGAAATACAGGAGAACTTTGCTCAACAGGCTGAGGTCATGAAAGACGAAACACAAAAATCTCTTAAAGAAATACAGGAGAACTTTGGTCAACAGGCTGAGCTCATGAAAGAGAAAACACAAAAATCTCTTAAAGAATTACAGGAAAACACAAACATGCAAGTGAAGGAGCTAAGCAAAACCATCCAGGATCTAAAATCAGAAGTAGAAACAACTAAGAAAACTCAAAGGGAGACAACTTTGGAGATAGAAAGCCTTGGGAAGAAATCAGGGGACAGAGATACAAATATCAACAACAGAATACAAGAGATAGAAGAAAGAATCTCAGATGCTGAAGATTCCATAGAAACCATGGACTCAACAGTTAAAGAAAATGCAAAATGCAAAAAGCTTGTAACCCAAAATATCCAGGAAATCCAGGACACAATGAGAAGACCAAACCTAAGGATTATAGGCATAGAGGAGAGTGAAGATTTACAACTTAAAGGGCCAGCAAATATCTTCAATAAAATTATGGAAGAAAACTTCCCTAACCTAAAGAGAGAGATGCCCATGAATATACAAGAAGCCTACAGAACTCCAAACAGACTGGACCAGAACAGAAATACTTCCCGTCACATAATAATCAAAACACCAAATGTTCTAAACAAAGAAAGAATACTAAAGGCAGTAAGAGAAAAAGGCCAAGTAACATATAAAGGAAGACCTATCAGAATCACAGCAGACTTTTCACCTGAGACTATGAAGGCTAGAAGGTCCTGGGCAGATCTCTCATGCAGACTCTAAGAGAACACAAATGCCAACCAAAACTACTATATCCAGCAAAACTCTCAATCACCATAGATGGAGAAACTAAGATATTTCATGACAAAACCAAGTTTACCCAATATCTATCCACAAACCCGGCCCTAAAAAGGATAATAGGAGGACAACACCAATACAAGGAGGGAAACTTCACCCTGGAAAAAGCAAGATAGTAACCTTTCATCAAACCCAAAAGAAGTTAAGCATTCAAATTTAAAAAATAACGTCAAAAATGATAGGAAGTAACAATCACTATTCCTTAATATCTCTTAACATCAATGGACTTAATGCCCCAATAAAAAGACACAGACTAACTGAATGGATACGTAAACAGGACCCTACATTTTGCTGCTTACAGGAAACACACCTCAGGGTCAAAGACAAACACTACCTTAGAGTAAAAGGCTGGAAGACAATTTTACAAGCAAATGGTCTCAGGAAACAAGCTGGAGTAGCCATTTTAATATCAGATAAAATTGACTTTCAACCCAAAGTCATCAAAAGAGACCCTGAGGGACACTTCTTGCTGGTCAAAGGAAAAATACAAAAAGAAGAACTGACAATCCTGAACATCTATGCCCCAAATGTAAGGGCACCCTCTTTTGTAAAAGAAACTTTATTAAAACTAAAAGCACACATTGCACCTAACACAATAATTGTGGGTGACTTCAACACTGCACTTTCCTCAATGGACCGATCAGGAAAACAGAAACTAAACAGGGACACAATGAAACTAATTGAAGCTTTGGACCAATTAGATTTAACAGATATATATAGAACATTCTATCCTAAAACAAAAGAATATACCTTTTTCTCAGCACCTCATGGTACCTTCTCCAAAATCGACCATATAATTGGTCACAAGACAGACCTCAACAAATATAAGAAGATCGAACTAATCCCATGCCTCCTATCTGATCACTATGGAGTAAAAGTGGTCTTCAATAGCAACAGAAACAACAGAAAGCCCACATACACGTGGAAACTGAACAATACTCTACTCAATGATACCTTGGTCAAGGAAGAAATAAAGAAAGAAATTAAAGACTTTTTAGAACACAATGAAAATGAAAACACAACATACCCAAATCTATGGGACACAATGAAAGCAGTGCTAAGAGGAAAACTCATAGCCCTGAGTGCCTCCAAAAAGAAAATGGAGGGAGCATACATTACCAGCTTAATGACACACCTGAAAGCCCTGGAACAAAAAGAAGCTATTTCGCCCAGGAGGAGTAGAAGGCAGGAAATCATCAAACTCAGGGCCGAAATCAATCAAGTAGAAACAAAGAGAACCATACAAAAAATCAACAATACCAGGAGCTGGTTCTTTGAGAAAATCAACAAGATAGATAAACCCTTAGCCAGAATGACCAAAGGGCACAGAGAAAGTATCCAAATTAACAAACTTAGAAATGAAAAGGGAGATATAACAACGGAAACTGAGGAAATCCAAAAAATCATCAGATCCTACTACAAGAGCCTATACTCAACACAACTGGAGAATCTGGAGGAAATGGACAATTTCCTTGACAGATACCAAATACCAAAATTAAATCAGGACCAACTAGACCATCTAAACAGTCCCATAATGCCTAAAGAAATAGAAGGAGTCATAGAAAGTCTTCCAACCAAAAAAAGCACAGGACCAGATGGCTTCAGTGCAGAATTCTACCAGACCTTCAAAGAAGAGTTAACACCAATACTCTTCAAACTATTCCACAAAATAGAAACAGAAGGAACACTACCCAATTCCTTCTACGAAGCCACAATTACGCTGATACCAAAGCCACACAAAGATCCAACAAAGAAAGAGAACTTCAGACCAATTTCCCTTATGAACATCGATGCAAAAATACTCAATAAAATTCTTGCCAACCGAATCCAAGAACACATCAAAACGATCATCCACCATGATCAAGTAGGCTTTATCCCAGGAATGCAGGGTTGGTTCAATATACGGAAATCCATCAATACAATCCACTACATAAACAAACTCAAAGAACAAAACCACATGGTCATTTCATTGGATGCTGAAAAAGCATTTGACAAAATTCAGCATCCCTTCATGCTTAAAGTCTTGGAGAGAACAGGAATTCAAGGCCCATACCTAAACATAGTAAAAGCAATATACAGCAAACCGGTAGCCAGCATCAAACTAAATGGAGAGAAACTTGAAGCAATCCCACTGAAATCAGGGACCAGACAAGGCTGCCCCCTTTCTCCTTATCTTTTCAATATTGTACTTGAGGTACTAGCTCGGGCAATTCGACAACATAAGGAGGTCAAAGGGATACAAATTGGAAAGGAAGAAGTCAAACTATCATTATTTGCAGACGACATGATCGTCTACCTAAGTGACCCAAAGAACTCCACTAGAGAGCTCCTACAGCTGATAAACAACTTCAGCAAAGTGGCAGGTTATAAAGTCAACTCAAGCAAATCAGTGGCCTTCCTATACTCAAAGGATAAGCAGGCTGAGAAAGAAATTAGGGAAATGACCCCCTTCACAATAGCCACAAACAGTATAAAGTATCTTGGGGTGACTCTTACCAAACATGTGAAAGATCTGTATGACAAGAACTTCAAGACTCTGAAGAAGGAAATGGAAGAAGACCTCAAAAAATGGGAAAACCTCCCATGCTCATGGATCGGCAGAATCAATATAGTTAAAATGGCCATTTTGCCTAAAGCACTATACAGATTCAATGCAATACCCATCAAAATCCCAACTCAATTCTTCACAGAGCTAGAAAGAGCAATTATCAAATTCATCTGGAACAACAAAAAACCCAGGATAGCTAAAACTATTCTCAGCAACAAAAGGAAATCTGGGGGAATCAGTATCCCTGACCTCAAGCAATACTACAGAGCAATAGTGTTAAAAACTGCATGGTATTGGTACAGTGACAGACAGGAGGATCAATGGAACAGGATTGAAGAACCAGAAATGAACCCACACACCTATGGCCACTTGATCCTCGACAAAGAGGCTGAAAACATCCAATGGAAAAAAGATAGCCTTTTCAACAAATGGTGCTGGTTCAACTGGAGGTCAGCATGCAGAAGAATGCGAATTGATCCATCCTTGTCTCCTTGTACTAAGCTCAAATCCAAATGGATCAAGGACCTCCACATAAAGCCAGACACTCTGAAGCTAATAGAAAAAAAACTGGGGAAGACCCTTGAGGACATCGGTACAGGGAGAAAGTTTCTGAACAGAACACCAATAGCGTATGCTCTAAGAGCAAGAATTGACAAATGGGACCTCATAAAATTACAAAGTTTCTGTAAGGCAAAGGACACCATCAAGAGGACAAATCGGCAACCAACAAATTGGGAAAAGATCTTCACCAATCCTACATCAGATAGAGGGCTAATATCCAATATATATAAAGAACTCAAGAAGTTAGACTCCAGAAAACCAAACAACCCTATTAAAAAATGGGGTACAGAGTTAAACAAAGAATTCTCACCTGAAGAACTTCGGATGGCGGAGAAGCATCTTAAAAAATGCTCAACTTCATTAGTCATTAGGGAAATGCAAATCAAAACAACCCTAAGATTTCATCTTACACCAGTCAGAATGGCTAAGATTAAAAATTCAGGAGACAGCAGGTGTTGGAGAGGGTGTGGAGAAAGAGGAACACTCCTCCACTGCTGGTGGGGTTGCAAATTGGTACAACCACTCTGGAAATCAGTCTGGCGGTTCCTCCGAAAACTGGGCACCTTACTTCCAGAAGATCCTGCTATACCACTCCTGGGCATATACCCAGAAGACTCCCCACCATGTAATAAGGATACATGTTCTACTATGTTCATAGCAGCCCTATTTGTAATTGCCAGATGCTGGAAAGAACCCAGGTATCCCTCAACAGAAGAGTGGATGCAAAAAATGTGGTATATCTACACAATGGAGTACTATTCAGCCATTAGAAACAATGAATTCATGAAATTCTTAGGCAAATGGATGGAGCTAGAGAATATCATACTAAGTGAGGTAACCCAGACTCAAAAGGTGAATCATGGTATGCACTCACTAATAAGTGGATATTAACCTAGAAAACTGGAATACCCAAAACATAATCCACACATCAAATGAGGTACAAGAAGAAAGGAGGAGTGGCCCCTGGTTCTGGAAAGACTCAGTGAAACAGTATTCAGCAAAACCAGAACGGGGAAGTGGGAAGGGGTGGGTGGGAGGACAGGGGAAGAGAAGGGGGCTTGTGGGACTTTCGGGGAGGGGGGGGCTAGAAAAGGGGAAATCATTTGAAATGTAAATAAATTATATCGAATAATAAAAAAAAATTTTATAATTTAAAAAAAAAATTTTCCTTTTTAACTTACCACAGGTTTATTACTCTTGAAAGTATTGAAGAGGGATGGTTACTTGCTCTTATCTGTTAGAGCTTTCTGTGGAACACCCCTAACATTTTTGTCACATAATTAGAGCATGGAAGGATACCTAATATCCAGGGAGGCTCCATGTCTCCTGAAAACTTGCATCCCAGAGTTTCAATTTCAACAAATCATGGTAGAAGAAAGTAGGCCAAAAACTTCTAGGCCTAACATGCAGGTAGTTAAAACAGTAACTGTATCTTTCTTCTCAGCTGGACATTTGAACGACTGACTAGGAAAATTGGGGTTTGCCTCCAGGAGACTGAAAATGAAAACAAAGTAACTTTCTAATGCTTTAGAATTTCATACATTCATGTAATATGTTTTTATCAAATGTGTACCCAGTTTCC
Source organism: Apodemus sylvaticus (assembly GCF_947179515.1). Taxonomy (NCBI): domain Eukaryota; kingdom Metazoa; phylum Chordata; class Mammalia; order Rodentia; family Muridae; genus Apodemus; species Apodemus sylvaticus. The sequence goes on from NC_067483.1 coordinate 93,574,570, forward strand.
TCCTGTCTACTCCCTTCACTACTTTCCCCTCTTAACAGCATGTACTCTTATTTTAAAATTAGGTACTGGTACAGATGCATTGTAGATGTGTAGGATATGCCTAGAGCATAGGTAGCCTCTCAGGGGCTGCATCCCTGAAGAAAGCTTCATTTCCAACAACTCTCAGTTGCTAATATCCCTCATCCAGGCGTGGAACCACTCCCCATTTGTGCTGGGATTTTTGCTGGCTTGGTTTTAGGAATGCTTGGCTATGAGTTTGCAGACAATGGTCCTTTCATTTCTAGCAAATACTGTTTCACTGCAGATCCCCACTTCTGGATCTTACAGTCTTCCCTCTTCTCTTCTAACAAGATCCCTGAGTCTTGTGGGGAGAGTTATTGTCCGAAGCCTTCTAGAAAAGGCTATGGCAATAGAGTTGTCTGGAGATAGCCAATCATTTTGCGTGGCTGTGATGGGTGAGCTGTGAGATGCAAGGTCCTCAGAGACTTCATCCCAGGATTGCTTCTTGCTGCTGATATACTTTTCCTGTCAGTATTACATAATCTAATGATTCCAGGGCATCAGCCCACTATATTGGCAGATTTCCTACAGATTAACATGAAGATGGACATTCCTAAATTAATGCTGTTAGAGAAATTAATGACTTTATAGCATTCCTGAATTCATTAAGATAATTTTAGGAAGAAATTTTAAGGAGATGATTTTAGTTATTTTGCCAGAAAGATATAATAAAGTTAGAATCAAGAATAGAATCTACCCTCTCCTCATAGAATATTAACTAAAGGCTGCATAATAGGAAATACAATGAACTTCCACAAATATCACTAAGGAGAGAAATAGGCTTGGGACAAATTTGTGACCAGGGAAAAACATTCATTTTAGGTGAGGTCCAAGGATAAAGGCATAGGTGTGTGCTATGATAAAGCAAGGCCATGTGAAACTATTGCTTTAAACTTATAATGAGTTTATAGAATGAAATGCTGCTTTGGCCATTGGCACCAGGGAGCTGAGAGACTCCACAGCCTTCTGTGCATAGTCCACCAGGAGAGAGTGATCGCCCAGCAGCATTTTCACTTCTGAACTCAGAGGTGAGCTCTCCACCTTCTCTCTGGAGGGAAACAGCTAGGAGCATACAGGGCATAAGATCAGTGGAGCAGCTGGACAGAAGTCTTCCCCCCTCCATTTGCACCAGGGAGCAGGGGAACTCCACAGCCTTCTGTGCATAGCCTTCCAGGAGAGAGTGATCTCCCAGCAGTGCTTTCACTTCTGAGCTCAGAGAAGTAAGGACATAGGCTTACAGGCCCACAGGAGGAGCAAACCCCAGCCAGAGACAACAATACCAACTAGCACCAGAGATAGCACCAGAGATGGCAAAAGGCAAGCACAAGAACCCTACCAACAGAAACCAAGGCCACATGGCAACATCAGAACCCAGTTCTCCCACCACAGCAAGTCCCAGATACCCCAACACACTGGAAAAGCAAGAGTTGGATTTAAAATCATATCTAATGATGCTGATAGAGAGCTTCAAGGAAAACTTAAATAATTCCCTTAAAGAAATATAGGAGAACACAATCAATCAAGTGAAGGAACTGAAAAAACACCCAGGATCTAAAAGTGGAAGTAGAAATAATAAAGAAATCACAAAGTAAGACATCTGGAGATAGAAAACCTTGGAAAGAATTCAGGAGTCACAGATGTAAACATCAACAACAGAATACAAGAGATAGAAGAAAGAACCTCAGGTGCTAAAGATACCATAGAAAACATTGACTCAACAGTCAAAGAAAATGCAAAATGCATAAAGCTGGTAACCCAGAACATCCAGGAACTCCAGGACACAATGAGAAGACAAAACCTAAGGATTATAGGTATAGACGGTATAGACAAGAGCAGGGATTTCCAACTTAAAGGGCCAGTAAATATCTTCAACAAAATTATAGAAGAAAACTTCCTTAACCTAGAGAAAGAAATGCCCATGAACATATAAGAAGCCTTCAGAACTCCAAAAAGACTGACCCAGAACAGAAAGTCCTCCCAGCACATAATAATCAAAACACCAAATGCACTAAACAAAGAAAGAATATTAAAAGTAGTAAGGGAAAAAGGGCAAGTAACTTATAAAGGCAGACCTATCAGAATCACACCAGACTTCTCAAGAGACGATGAAAGCTAGAAGATCCTGAGCAGACCTCATTCAGACCCTAAGAGAATACAAATGCCAGCCCAGGCTACTATACACAGCAAAACTCTCAATCATCATAGATGGAGAAACCAAGATATTCCATGATAAAACCAAATTTACACAATATCTGTCCACAAATCCAGCCCTACAAAGGATAATACATGGAAAATGCCAACACAAGGAGGGAAACTACACCCTAGAAAAAGCAAGAAAGTAATCTTCTTCCAACAAACCCAAAAGAAGATACCCACACAAACATAAAAATAACATCAAAAATAACAGGAAGCAACAATCACTATTCCTTAATATCTCTTAACAACATTATACTCAACTCCCCAATAAAAAGACATAGACTAACAGAAATATTTCTCATGTAAATCTTCAATTTCATCAGAAAATGTTTGTAATTCCCCTTTTAATTAATTTAGTAATTTTTTACATCTACCATTTTATCTGCATTATTTCTCATGATAATCTTCAATTTTAATGTCTTTCTATATATTTCCTCTATTTTATCAGAAATGTTTTCAATGTAAATCTTTGCTTTTATCACAAACGTTTCTAATTCCACCTTCAATTAACCTAGAGTTTTTATATCTACCATTTTATATGTAAAATTTTCCATGAAGTAGTCAATTTTAACATGTTTGTCTATATATTTCTTGAATTTTACCAGAAATATTTTCCATGTAATTCCTCAATTTTATCTGAAAATTTTTATAATTCCACCTTCAATCAACTTAGAATTATCTTTATGCCTATCAGTTTATCTGTATAATTTCCATGATCATCTTTAATTTTAACATATTTTTCTATATATTTCTTCAATTTTACTAGAAATATTTTTCATGTAAATCTTCAAGTTTATCAGAAAATGTTTATAATTCCACTTTCAATCAACTTAGGAATACTTTTATGCCTACCATTATTATATCTATATAAAAATTTCCATGATAATCCTCAATTCTAACATGCTGTTCTACATTTTTCTACAATTTTATCAGAAATACTTTCCATGTAAATCTTCAATTCTGTCATAAAATGTTTCTATTTCATATTTCAATTAATTTAGCAGTGTTTTACATGTCTACCACTTTACTCTTTAATTTTCCATTAAAATTGTCAATTTTAACGTGTTTTTCTATGTATCTCTTCCATTTTATCTGAAATATTTTCCATGTAAATCTTTAATTCTTTCATAATGTATTTTTATTTCCCTTTTCAATAAAAAAGTGTATAATAAAAGAAGAAATGCTGCTTTGATAGTAAATTTACTATCAACCTTCTGTAACTCCCCTTTTTATGAAACATTTTATCTATGAAGTAATTTGATAAAGGACTTTTGTCTAAGGATATATAAATTGCCAAAGAGAAGAAATAAAGTGTGGCTTTTGGGCCTCCACTCCGTCTATCAAATGTATATATGTATATGTCTGTCTATATGTATTTACATACATAAGTATGTAGGTATATGTGTATGATAAATATGCATGTGGACTTGTGAAACTGATCAGGCCCAGTCAGAATGTCTCTCTCTCTCTCTCTGTTTGTCTCTCTCTTTGTCTCTCTCTTTCTGTCTCTCTGTCTCTCTGTCTCTCTCTCTGTGTGTGTGTGTGTTCATGCGTGCACTTGACTCTCTTCTTCCATTTCTCTTCTCTCTAGCTCACAAAGAGTTAATGAACTCTGAGCCTCTTGCCCTTCCAGAGAGAAGTCCTTGAGTCAGAGGAAAAAAGGGCCCAGATAACTAAATCTATTTTCTTAATCTCCTGCTATCATCAGGAGTTAGATTGCCAGAAGCCAGCAGCCTTTGGCCATAGAATAGTTAAAGTGTTAAAGAAAAGATAGATTACCAAAAGTAAATACCCCCATTACCAACACCACCCTCGCTGCCTGCCTCAGGTAGCTGTATGAAGCAGGGCTGGACTCCATCAAGTTATGATACAGATGTCGCTGCATTTAGAGCTGAGAACTCAACAGTCTCTCATTCTCTACACGCTGGCTAGTGAAGGCTCTCTGCATTTATCACCATTCATTACTTTTCTGTTGCTGTAATAAATCACCATGACCAAAAGTAACTTATAAAAGAAAAATGTATATTTTGGCTTACAGTTAGTGAAGAAGAGGAGTCTACCATGTTGGTGAATTACAGCAACAAGTGGCAGGCACTGAAACAAAAAAAAACAAAAAAAAAACAAAAAACAAAAAAAACCTCTGAAAGTTTACATCTTCAAACCAGAGATGGTGACCTGAACGTGACTTGAGGCCTTCAGTCTCAAAGCTTACTCCCAGTGAAGTAGCCACTCCAGCAGTATATAAAGTACCACAAACTGTGCCACCACTTGGAGACCAAGTGTTCAAATGCCTGAGACCAAGGGTGACATTTGTTATTCAAACCTCCACAGATACTGCAAAAAAGAAAAAAAAAATACTTCCAGTGAGGTTTGAGAGATGCATTTATCCAGGGGAATAAAGATAATACAGGGAACAGTTTCATGTCATGCCCATTTAATAGATTAATAGATTAATAGATTAATGAGTGGTATCGGGTCCTTGCCTAGGGCCTGTGATCTTGTAAGCCATGGGTTTGTGGCCCACTTCACAGTATCAGGCATGAGTTCTATCTTGCAGAACAGGGCTTAAAACCAGTGAGAAACTGGTTGGTCCTTATCGTGACATCCATTCTGCTCTAGTGTACCAGTGAGCATGGCCTGCGTGCCAGGCCAGTTGTCACTGTGATTTGCAGAGATCAGAGTTGGGTCAGACTTTTTGTCTGTGCCATACATGGAATCTTCTAGTACTCTGAAAGCTATCCAGTGGGGTGAGGCTTTATGTGAATACACGCTTGATTTTTTCCCCAGGCCCTGTCATCAATTATGTGTTCTCTTCAAAATATACAGTCTTACCATCAAGCTCTGGAGACTCATCAAGAGCAACAGCCCTAGTCTACGATGTTTGCTGGGGAGTCAATGGGACGTCACTGATGACAGCTTGGAAAGGGGTGGCCTATCTGAGCTCCATGTGTATGTGTATACATATATGGATTTATATGAATATGACTCTGGGAAGGTTTTCTGGTAGTACGTTTCCATATGACTTCTTCAAAACCCTCTAAAGTAATTTTTCTACCCATACTCCCTCCTCTAACCTATCCTTCCCCACCACCCAAATGATTTCATCTTTCCTGTTTAATTTTTCAACTTTCTTCCTATAACATCTGCATTCTAGTAACTTCCCTTGAAAACTCTACCTATGCTCCCTTACTAGTTACCTAACTCCGGTGTGTACTCCAGTGTAAGCATGCTGAGAGAGAACATGCAGTCTTTATGTTTCAGGTCTGAGGTACCTTATTTAGAAAGATTATTTTCAGCTCCATCGATTTGCCTGTGGTTTTGTTTTTTTTTTTTTTTGAGTTCCATGTTTATTTATAGATGAATAGTATATTGCACACTGCCTGAATTACTTTTCTATTGTTGTGACAATACAGCCTGGCCAAGGCAACTTATAAAACAAAGCATTTAATTTGAGGTCTTACAGTCTAGAGGTTTAGTGTCTATGACCATCAGGTGGGAAGTATGACAGCAGGCTGGCAGGCATGACACTAGAACAGTGGCTGAGAACTTATGTGGACTCCATAGCGTAAGGCAGAGGGGAGGGGAGAGGGAAGGGATGAGGGTTAGGGTGAGGGAGGGGGAAAGAAAGAGAGAAAGAGCAGTAACTAGAGATGGAATGGGCGTTTGAAACCTCAAATCACATCCCCGATGACACACCAAAAGTATCACATGTTCTTACCCCTTCTCAAAATAGATAGATAGATAGATAAATAGATAGATAGATAGATAGATAGATAGATAGATAGATAGATAGATAGATAGATGGATGGATATTTAGAGCCGCTAAACTTGACTATTTGCCTAATGGGCAAAACATGAGCTTATTAGGGACATTTTTGCAGAGAACACGATTTCTTCAATGTTCAACAATCATCACAGAAACATGTTTTTTTATTTCTGATGTGAAAAAAAATATGTGGTTTTTACGATAAATCTACAAGATGTCTACATAGCATCACAAGACTGTAAAAATATTTTATACATCTTTGTAAAAATCTAATCAATGTTACAAATGGAATTTCCTAACCAGTTTCTGGAGAGCTTGAAATATTTGAGGGGAAAGACTAGAGCCCCTGCAGGGGATTAATGAGATTTGAGGGAGCCCCAATGGAGAGCTGTAGTGAGTCTTACATGAATGGTCTTACTGGAATTTTTTCTGTTTTATTTCTGCTTAATGAGGAGAAACCAGGGAGGTGACTATAGACTGAGACAAGAGTCCAAACAGCTGTCCAAGGGTGCTGTTGTTAATTCCCCCTGGAAGGAAGACCTCAGCCTGTGTCACCCAGGGGCCTACCCTTCAGTAAAGGGTATGCATAATCATCCCAGATGGGTATCATTTAATGCTAAAGTATGTAAATTCCTCTAAAATTCTTATTTTAAACATTAAACTCCGGGGTGATAGATTAGTACCATTATAAAAGAGGTAGGATGTCATCCTTTTATGGCTTGGACATGAACTGGCCTTCACCAGATCACATGTTTGAACACTTGGTCCCCAGCTGGAGGTGCTGCTGTGAGAGGTTGTGGTACCCATAGGAGGTAGAGCCTAGCTGGGTATCAAAGGCTAGATTTGACATCAGAGGGTTAAGGAGGCAGGCAGTGAAAGGGGGTAGGGCATTGGTGACTGAGGTCCTGCTGATAGCTGACTGAGGGCCCACTGACAGCAACAGGCGATTTACAGGGTCAGCACTACTAGGAGCAAAACTTAACTATCTGAGGCTGGCAAAAATGCCCAGTGAGAAACTCTGAACTCTTCTAATTCTTAAATATACATACATATAGACAGACATATTCATATATATTTGGATGAATGAGGCAGAGTCACCCAAGCCACCACTTTGTTCCTTCTCTCTGGCTTTTTTGTACCGTCTTAGACAAAGGTTCTATGGAAAATTACCTCATAGATAAAATATTACTTGAAAGTGGAGTTACAGAAGGATGTTAATATTAAGTCCAAAGCTGTGCTTCATTCTATAAGCTCATTATAAGTTCAAAGCAACAGTTTCACGTGGCCTTGCTTTATCATAATGCACACCTGTGACTTTATCCTTGGGCCTGATCTAGAATGAAGATTTTTCCTTGATCACAAATATATCCTAAGCCTATATCTCTTTTTAGTGTAATTGTAGAAGCTCATTGTGTTCCTTATTATGCAGCCTTTACTTCTATGAGGATAGAATAGTATTCTATAAGGAGTGGGCACATTCTATTCTTGATTGTAACTTTATTATATCTTTCTGGCAAAACAACTAAAACCATCTCTTAAAAATTTCTTCCTAAAATTATTTGAATCAAATCAGGAACTATATGAAAAACATTAATTCATCTAAACAGCTTTCATTTACAAAAGTTCATCTTTTTGTTGATCTGCAGAAAATCTGCCCAATAGTGTATCATTAGGCTATGTAATAGTGACAGGAAAGGCATATCAATAGCAAGAAGAAATCCCATGATGAAGTCTCTGAGGTCCCTGATTTTTAGAGTTCACCCACCACAGGGCACACAAAACAGTGAACCATCTCCAGAAAACTCACTTGCAGGCCTTCAGCCTTTCCTAGATGGCTCCTGGCAGCTGAGGAAATAAGTCATACAGGAAGGGCACTGGGGTTTATAACCCAGCTCAGTATATTTTCTTATGCTGGATTTCTTCCTAATCTTCCCAGATAGTAGCAAGCAGCACTGTTCTGTGTAGACAGCCAACAGCTCTTTCTGCCACCATGGATCCCCTACTCACCTCAAGCTGTGAGCCAAAATAAATCCTTCACCCATTAAGTTGTTTCTTGTCAGGTCCAGTAAAGAAACAAGTACCCAATACAACTCCTGGTACTTGCTGTCTCCCCAGTTCTGTGATACAGTAAGGTTCCATCTTGAACCAAGACTCAGGTTTTTATCAGACATTTAATCTGTCTGTGTTTTGATCTTGGACTTTCTAGTCTCTATACCTGTGAAAAGTAAATTCAGTTCTCTATAAATTTCTAGCCTAGGACATTTCGTTATACAGTAGAAATGGACTAATGGCACATACCTAATATTTCATGTGCAAATAGGGGAATTCACACCCCTGTTACCTAGACCAAGAACAACATTTGTAAGCCATCTGGTTTACCTGATAAATATGAGAGCGAGGATATTACACAGTGATCCCAAAGGAAGAGGGTCACCAACTGTGCCCCGTTTGTCATCTGTCATGCCAACCAGAGATCATTCGAAGATGGTACAAGGGGCTTAGCATCTTTAATTTGTCATGTTTCTGAAAGAACAGCCTTGACTGTTTCCTAAGAACTTTGGTCTTTTCAGAGAAAGTTCTGAGATGGACTGTCATGAGAAAGCACAAATGATATGACTGTCTTAGGCAGGGTTTCATTGCTGTGAAGAGACATCATGACCACAGCTACTTTTAAAAAGAAAACATTTAATTGAGCTGGCTTACAGTTTCAGAGGTTCAGTCCATTATCATCATGGTTGGGAATGCATGACTGCATGCATTCAGACATGGTGCTGGAAAAGGAGCTGAGAGGCAACAGGAAGTGGCTTGAGACACACTTCTTCCAACAAGGTCACCTCTACTCCAGCAAGGCTACACCTCCTAATAGTTGCCCTCCCTACAGCCTATGGGGTCCATTTTTATTTAAATCACCACACTAATATTACCTTCTGCCCAAGTTTACAGTGGGGATGAAGCTGAGCCTCTGAAAAGGAAGGAGACTGCATCTCCCACACTTGAATAATTCTTTTAAGCAGCTAAAACCAAGATCAGAATGGAAATATGGTTTGCTTCCTGCCTGGATCTGCTCCAGTGCTCTGTGATCCTGATCTGTCCCTCTCCTCTCAGAATTTAGCTCTCTGAAGGAGAAAGATTATCAGGGACCACAAGGGACAGAAAAAACTTGCATCTGTTAGTAACTGAGGGAATGTTGAGAAAGAGGGAATCTTCATTTTGCCGAGCTTGCTGGGTACAGGTATTTGTTGCATAGCTCCATGGAGTGATGGTATACCCATATTTAATTGCTAGGGTGGAGGTAGGCTTCACAGTCAGGGAGAGGGGAGGATAGGTATGTCTCTCTTGGGTGATTTTACTGCTATTGTTTTGGCTTCTACAGCTAAAGCTAGAAATGCTACTGTGGATTTAAAAGCCTCTATTGAGAATGCATGTAAGCAGCCAAATGGTGTTGCTTGAGAAGACCTAGGTATAGCCAAGTGTTGAGACCCATGTGTCTTCACATCTTCAATGAGTCCTTGAGTCACAAAACCCAGTATCTGAGAAAGTTATCAACTTTCTGACAAAAGGAGGAGGCTTCCTCTCTGAGGTATCCCTTAGAGTTTCCAAGTGTATGTGGGCTTTCTATTATTTTTGTTGTTATTGAAGACCAGCCTTAGTCTATGATGATCTGATGGGATGCATGGGATTATTTCAATCTACTTGTATCTTCTGAGGCCTGTTTTTTGACTGATTATATGGTCAGTTTTGGAGAAGGTCCCATGAGGTGCTGAGAAGGTATATTCTTTCATTTTAGAATAAAATATTTTATAGATACCTGTTGAATCCATTTGGTTTATAACTAACTTCTGTTAGTTTCACTGTATCTCTGTTTAATTTCTGTTTCCATGATCTGTCCATTGATAAGAGTAGGGTGTTGAAGTCTCCCACTATTATTGTGTGAGGTGCAATGTGTGCTTTTGAGCTTTAGTGAAGTTTCTTTTATGAATGTGGGTGTCTTTGCATTTGCAGCATAGATGTTCAGAATTGAGGAGTCTTTTTTGGTGGAATTTTCCTTCAATAAGTATGAAGTGTCCTTCTTTATCTTTTTTGTTAATAGGTTGAAAGTTGATTTTTTTTTATATTAAATCACTACTCCAGCTTGTATCTTCGGACCATTTGCTTAGAAAATTGTTTTACAGCCTTATTGGTCTTTGCCACTGAGGTGGATTTCCTGTATGCAGCAAAATCTTGGGTCCTATTAACATATACAGTCTATTAGTCTATGTCTTTTCATTGGGAGATTGAGTCCACTGATATTGAGATATTAAAGAAAAGTGATTGTTGCTTCCTGTTATTTTTGTTGCTAGAGTTGGATGTTTATGTGGCTATCTTGTTTTTGCTTTTTTAAAAAGATTATTTTCTTGCTTTTTCTTGGGTGTAGTTTCCCTCCTTTTGTTGGAGTTTTTCATTTATCCTTTGTAGGGCTGGATTTGTGGAAAGATACTGTGTTTCATTTTTGTCATGGATTATTTTGTTTTCTCTGTCTATGGTAATTGAGAGTTTTGCTGGGTCTATAGTAGTCTGGGCTGGCATTTGTGTTCTCTTATGGTCTGTAATGACATCTGCCCAGGATCTTCTAGCTTTCATAGTCTCTGGTAAGAAGTCTGGTGTAATTCTTATAGGTCTGCCTTTATAAGTTACTTGACATTTTCCCATTACTGCTTTTAATATTTTTTGTTTTGTGCATTTGGTGTTTTGATTATTATGTGATGGGAAGAATTTCTTTTCTGGTCCAATCTATTTGGAGTTCTGTAGGCTTTTTTGGGGGGGGGGCATCTTTTCTTTAGGTTAGGGAAGTTTTCTTCTATAATTTTGTTGAAGATATTTACTGGCCCTTTAAGTTGGAAATCTTTGATTTCTTCTATACCTGTTATCCTTGGGTTTGGTCTTCTCATTGTGTCCTGGATTTCCTGGATGTTTTGTGCTACACATTTTTTACATTTTTCATTTTCTTTGACTGTTGTGTCAATGTTTTCTATTGTATCTTCTGCATCTGTGATTCTCTCTTCTATCTACTGTATTCTGTTGGTGATGCTTGCACCTATGACTTCTGATCTCTTTCCTAGGTTTTCAATCTCCAGAGTGGTCTCCTTTTGTGATTTCTTTATTGTTTCTACTTTCATTTTTAGATCCTGGATGGTTTTGTTCAATTCCTTCACCTGTTTGGTTGTGTTTTCCTATAATTCTTTAAGGGATTTTTGTGTTTCCTCTTTAAGGGCGTCTACCTGTTTATCTGTGTTCTCCTGTATTTCTCTAAGCGAATTATTTATGTACTTCTTAAAGTCCTCTATCAGCATCATGAGATGTGATTTTAAATCTAAATCTTGCCTTTCAAGTGTGTTGGGGTATCCAGGAATTACTGTTGTGGGAGAACTGTGTTCTGATGATGCCATGTAGCCTTGGTTTCTGTTGGTAAGGTTCTTTTGCTTGCCTTTCACCATTTGGTTATCTCTGGTGTTAGTTGGCCTTGCTGTCTCTGCTTGAAGCTTGTCCCTCCTGTGGGCCTTTAAGCCTGTGTCAATACTCCTCGAGCCAGGGAGTAAGAGTAATCCTCGGAGACCAGCTCTCCCCTGGCAGGACCTGTGCACAGAGGGCTGTGGAACAGCCCCAGCACCTGGGTGAAGATGGTGACTGGGAGGACCCTGTCCCACCTGCTCTATTCTCATGTTCTCTTATATGACGAATCAATATATCAGATCAATGTGAGAGCATAACAGGAGTGTATGTAAGGAAAAAGGAAGATCGCTGAGAGGAAAGTGAGGAGAACTGGAAAGGAAGATGAGGGGGAAGATCAGTGTCACATTGTCATGGGTTCTCTTATATGCACACACAAACACACACACAATATACACACAAACATGCACATAAAAATGAAAGCAGAAAATCAAAACAACACTGAGATTACACCTTACACCAGTCAGAAAGGCTAAGATGAAAAACTCAGGGGACAGCAGATGCTGAAGAGAATGTGGGGGAAAAGGAACACTTCTCCATTGTTGGTGGGATTGCAAGCTGGTAAAACCACTCTGGAAATCAGTTTGGCGATTCCTCAGAAAATCAGACATAGTACTACCTGTGGACCCAGCTATACCCCTCCTGGGCATATACCCAGAAAGTGTACCTACATGTAATAAGGACAAATGTTCCACTATGTTCATAGCTGCCTTATTTATAATAGCCAGAAGCTGGAAAGAACCCAGATGTCCCTCAACAGAGGAATGGAACAGGAACTGTGGTATATATACACAATGGAGTACTATTCAGCTATTAAAAACAATGAATTCATGAAATTCTTAGGCAAATGGATGGAAGTAGAAAGTGTCATCCTGAGCAAGGTAACCCAATCACAAAAAAAACACACATGGTATGCACTCACTAATAAGTGGATGCTAGTCCAAAAGCTCAAAATAAACAATTACAATTCACCCAGCATAGGAAGCTCAAGAAGAAGGAGGACGACGAGAAGTGTGTACCAAAAGGAGCATGCCATGGCTGTCTCCTGATGGGCCCTGCCAGAGCCTTACAAATACAGAGGCAGAAACTAACAACCAACTATTGGACTGAGCTTGGGGTCCCCAACGGAGGATCTGGAGGGTGGTCCAGAGGAGCTGAATGGGTATATAGTCCCATGGGAGGACTTCGGACACCCAGATACCCCAAGATTCCCAGGCACTGAACCATCAACCAAGGGGTACATATGGTTCCAGCCAAAAATGTGGCAGAGGAATGCCTTGTTGGGCATCAGTGGGAGGAGTGGTCTTTGGTCAGGTAAAGGCTCAATAGAGGCCACAACAAATGGACGGGAGGCGGGGCAGTTGGGGGGAAGTTGGAGTGTGTCGAGTAGAGGGGCATATACATGGAGGCAGGGGGTGGGAGGAGGGGTAGGGAATCGTTGGGGAAATTGGGAAAGGTTTTACCATTGGCAATGTAAATGAAGAAGATACTCAACAAAAAAAAAAAAAGAAAGAAAGAAAAAGAAAAATATTATGTTAGGAAAAAAAAAAGAATGAAAGCAGAAGGGTAAGTGGACCAGTAGTAAGAGGTATAGGGAGGTTTATGGAAATGTATAATACACATGTGGGAAAACTCCAAAAGACCTATAAATATACACTCATTTTAAAATACTTAAAAGAGCTTTAAGTGTTTATAACCAGTTATCTGAAACATAATGCACAGCCATTGATCTAATTTAATTCTACCCGCAATAAGATTAAATTATTCATTACAGGACTAGACAGTTTAATAAAAAGTCTTTAAGTCAGTAAATTATTTGTCCATATTTTATTTGTCATTATAACTTGGCAGTAAATAGGATAATCTGTGAACAGATTGGAGAGGGCAAACTCATTTTCACAAATTTGGAAAACCCTTTAGTGTAGGATTCTGTATCACATCATTGGCACTGAGAAAGTGGAAATCAAATGCTACATGAACACTACACTGCACTGGAATGGACAAGATGAAAGTCTGGTGCAGAAGTGGGCATCAGGGGCCACAACACTGCTGACTGGAATGGAAGATGCTAAAGCCACATTGAGAAACAGCTGGGCTATTTCAGGTGATGCTACAACTTGTCACATAGCTCTCCTCCTTAGGATGGATGTTTACATACTTCATAGCAGCCTTATTTATGATAGCCTCACACAGGAAGTCACCCAAATCTGTGGTGCATGGACAAGCACATTTTAGTGTGCCTAATCAATGGCACCTGTGCAGGGACAAAACAAACAGTTGGCATTCACTACATGATGACTTTCAAGACAATCTTGTTGACTGAATGAAAATAGACAGATATGCAATTTCATTTCTATAATATAGGGATGCTGGCTGTTTCAATGATATTAATTTTTGTGAGGATCAAATAAGAAAAATGTTAAATGTAAGACAATGAACAATCAATATACTGGTCAGGTGTCATTCATTCTGCCCATCTGTCTCTTCTGGCAGCTTCATGAGAATCCATGACTTGAGACTCTCCAGCTCAGTTTTGTTCAGCTCATGGTAAACATTTGGAAGACTGTAAAATGTTGTGCTCACTCCTAGAGATTTCAGTTTGGAGTTTGTCTCCTCACCCCAGGCATGAAGAACTAGTTCATCTGCAGTGCCATGGCACTGAAAGAGCTCAGGGAGCGTGCGGTCCCCTTGCTGAAGATCCTAAAGGAAGATGTGAGACAACCCAGTTAGATAATCAATCAGAGAAGACCATGCCTAGTTCATTACAGCTCCCGTATGTAGAGGAAGAGGGTGTGGAGGTGGTACAGAGCGAAGTGTGCATCCTATGCCACTGAGCAGGCCTCTGTGAAGGACATGTAGGTATGTGCTCTGTGTTTCCACCACTGAGGACTCTTCAAAGGCCACACTTCAATGGCCAGTGAAGCATTCCCTCAGGAACCAGACAGAAATTCAAGGACAGACTTCACTGTTCAACTTTTGGTCATGAAGCTGTAACATCAGAGTATTAGCTTTATAATTGATTTTTTGAGTAGACTCACAACAAGCAAGTCTGACTATAGTCTTCTACCTTCTAGCTCGGTATGAAGGGTCATACAGTACTGAGCATATTCTTCCTCTCTAGTTGTCCTTTACATGGCATACTTGCTGAACACCGAGGCCTCCTGGACTTGACATCCCTCATTTGGCCATGAATTTCAGACACTATTAATTTGTATCTACGAGGCACTCCATTTTCTTGCTTAATTATTAATTTCATTTTAGTTTCATTGTATTTGTGTTTCATGTTACATTTGTTTATCTGTTTTTTAAATCTGGAACTTACCTGGTAAACAGCAGATGCTTTATTCAGAAAACCAGAAAGAACAAATACTCCCGCCACATCTGGGTGATTTCTATATGCTAAATGCATCGCCATGCAGGCTCCCATAGAAAATCCGCCTAAAGGAAGCAACACATGTGCTTATCAGAAGAGTATAACACACACACACACACAGTCCCAGGGTACTTCAGAATAAAACAGGTCAGTACCAATCTTTCACAAGCATTTTAAAGACTCTGGAGATATGAAGGAAATATACTCCTAAGAAGAACTTCAATCTCATTTTAGGCTGAAGAGACAACTGGCCATGGCAACTCTTATAAAAGAAAGCATTTAATTGGGGCTCGCTTACAGTTTCACGGCGTTAGTCTGTTATCATCAAGGTGGGGAACATGGTGGCAGGCAGACAAACATGTCGCTGGAGAAGTAGCTGAGAGCCACACTCTAATCCTCAAGCGGAGAGATGGGGACAGGGTGTGGGGGAACATGCCTGGGCCTGGTGTGGACACTTGAAAACTCAAATCCCACTGACAGTCCAGGGATACTGTTCCTCCAACAAGGGCACACCATCCACTTCTCCTTATCCTTTCAAACAGTTCCACTCTGTGGTGACTAAGCCTTCAAACCTATCTGTGGGGGTGATTCTTATTCAAACCACAGGTCTTCAGGTCTCATAGAACACATCCTGTTGTGAATGAATAATGCCAAGACATCAGATGCATTATATAAAGAGACAAACTTAGGAGAGAAATCACATACATCAAGAAAAGTATTTATTGTAATTCAAAATATGAGCCAGAGCATAAATCTGACACAGTTATACTTCTAGTGTCTCCTTAAGTTTGGGTCTTATTTATAGGAGCCCTCGCACCACTCCTGGGATTAACACCATGTTCCTCTCTGTATCAGGTGCTGTGCCATGGGCTCCACCAATAGTCATGTTTCTGCTCTCTTCCCCATAACAGAGCCTAGTAATGTCTGCATTAGGAATGATGGTTAAAAACATTGGTGAGCTAGGTAAAGTATTTTTGGAATATGGTATTATTTTGCAAACTGACAAAACAGAATAAAACAAACTCACCTATACAAGAAAAAAATCATTTACTCACTTAACAATTTTAATTGATCCGAGGGCTGAGATAATTAAGGCAGCCCTTGGTGTTTGGAACAGTCTTAATAGGTGGCCCAGGCTGGCCTGGATCTCATGGTTCTCTTGCCTTAGTCTTTTTAAGTGTAGAATACTGCACTAGTGGCTAGAACTAGGGAAATTAAGACACAGAGACCCTGCTATTCAGGAGCACGACTGAGAAAACGTGTATCACAGATTAGGGATGGTGTGTGGGGAAAGAACAAATAGCTGGTGATACCACACATGGCCGGAGCTCAGAGCTCCGCAAGGGGTCCTAGCCTGTAATGAGAATTGAAATCATCTCATTTGTATCCTATGAGAAATAAGTGAAAGTAAACCACACATTTACAGGCTTTAAAATTACATTCTGGCACAAATTCAGTCTAATTTTCAGCCTACTGCCCTACATCACATCATAAAGTGCTGTCTGAAACCTGTCAGAGACCATCATGTGAATTTATAAGATACTCCCTCTCTACATCAAGACCGAGGCCTGAGGAGACAGGTATGTAAGAGTACCTTTTATTTGCTTGAAGCAACTTTTGTCTCAGGCTTATTGCCTCCATCTGCTAACCTAACCCTAGTCCTGGAAGCTTCTAGCCTCTATACAATCTTATTTAGGCTTAGAATGTTTTCAGCCTCTGAGACTTACTATTGAATAAGCTCACCCTTTCTTTTTCTTTCTAGCTAGCTAGTTCAACTCAGCCGTTCTGGTTCAGACTCCTCCCCCCCCCTCTCTCTCTTTAAAAAGATATATATATATATATATATATATATATAATGTATATGAGTACACAGTAGCTGTCTTCAGACACACCAAAGAGGGCATCAGATCCCATTACAGATGGTTGTGAGCCACCATGTGGTTACTGGGAATTGAACTCAGGACCTCTGGAAAACAGTCAGTGCTCTTAACCTCTGAGCCATCTCACCAGCCCCTCAAACTCCTCTCTAAGCTTATTCAGACTGGCTTCTCTTTGGCCTCTAACTTTTTGCTTGGCTACCAACTAACTCAGTTAATCCATTCTGATCTTTTGGCTCCTTCTCACTCTCTAACTCATTCTGTCTTCACCTGTGTCTAGCTTGTTCTCACTCTACAGCTGGTCTCTACAACTCTCCCAGTAAAACTACCTCCTCCTCTCTCTGTATTACCCCTTAAGTAGCTTCCCTTCCCTTTCTTGTCTCGTGAGAACTGGGCATATCCTGTCAAATCTTCCTCTGATTTGTCACTTTGTCTGCCACTCAATTTGACATCACTTCCAAACATGGTGTTTCCTTCTACAAACTAACTTTACCTTCATTGTTCGTGATTAAAGGTGTGTTGGGCTGAGCCATATCACAACTAGAAACAAGTTTTTTTCTAGTTCACATTCTTGGAGTTTACAATGTAATCAAACATCCAATAGCAACAGGTGGCCTGCTTAAAGGTATGTCCTTAATTTTAGGTATAAAGTAAAGACTTCTGGGATGCAGATCACTGTGACAGAGCCAGTATACTTTCAGTTAGCCTTTGAATATTTCCTTCCACTGGGAAAGGCAACTGCTATTAATTAGGGCCCAGGATTCAAATATATACAAGATGACTAACAGATTGCAAGGTTTAGATTTCTCCTAAAAGGCACAATTTGTAAATAATCATGCATGATAAGAATTAGTATTATGCCTGTAATTTTATTTCTCCAGAAAAAAATGACAGGGGCTCACTGGTAGCACTATAATCTAGAGGTTTAGTGACTAGACCAATGTGGACAAGAGACACCTTAAAGGATAATATATACAGCACCATCCTCGGACACAAGACAACCAAGGAAGGTTCTGGAACACCTTAGTGCAGGAAGAGGGAATTTGCCATCTCAAGACACTTAAGTGTAGCTTGCTTCTATGTGTGAGCCTTCCCAGATGGATGAGCTGGCGGGCTACAGCTGTGTGTCTGTACAATGATGCATCCTCCATGTGTCTCCTTTGGACATATAGAACTCAGTACAGACGAGATCAGTATCCCCAGCAGTTGAACGTGCATGTATACAGAGTGGAATCTCAGACTTATTATTTCATACAACTTTGCTGTGATTCTAGCTTCAGGCCTCTTTCTTCTGAAGTTTCTATGCAGGAGCTACACACAGTAGCTAAGCAAACTTCTCATTTTCATTTGCTGAAACACTAGTCTGCTGGAGGTTACAAACCTCAAGAGGAAGAAGCTGTTCTTTCTTTGTCAGAAACTGAACTGGCTGAGAATCAACAATCAGCTGAGTGACATCTCTGTCCTCCTTTGCATATATTCATTAGCTAGTTTATCTTTAATCATCCAGCCCAGTACAGTGTCTGGCACATGATGTCAACTGAATACTTAAGTTATATTACCAAATCCACTTTTGGTGGTATACCTCTATATTGCCAGCACAGACGAGATGGAGGCAGGATGGTCAGGAGTTCAAGGTCAATCTAGGCTATATGAGATCTGTCTCAGAAACAACCAACCAACCAAAAATGTAGCAATATTTTAGAAACTGATATATTAGCAAATATGTATAAGCTTCTTTTAATATTTTTCTAACTTAAAATTTAAATTAGAATGAGGATTAGATTGAAAATATGAGAACCTTACTTCTAGTCTGCCTGAGACATATCCTACCTAAACGTCTGAATAAATTCATTAAAATCTAGGACTTAATTTCCACGAACGCTGAAGAGCTAGAGCAAATAGCCTAAACCATTTCCATCAGGTTTCTAAACAGCACTATGTGGTAGGTTGGCAGTAAAGATTCAATCTTCAAAGGCTTTCCAAGTTTACATTTTTCATAACTACAAATCCATTCTTCACTGGGGAGGAAGAATCAATATATGTCAGCAGAGAATTACAGCTCTCCCATCCTCATGGATGGATGCTGGGAACTGCCAGTTCTTCTAGCTCTTCCTTTGTCTCTTATCCAGTTATATACATTGTAAAGGCAAACACACTGTTAACCACAAGGTATGCCTCTAAAAGGGATTCTGTGGTGTGTATGTAGGGGATCAAGAGGAGAGACACACTCAGAAACAGTGGGGCGCGCATGCAGCACACACACACACACACACACACACACACACACACACAGAGGGGTGGGGGGAGGAATCTGGTGGTCACGCGAGGCTCAGGAGAAGAGGGAAGAAGACAGGCCATCACACTGACACAGTGGTAATTCAGCCATAGTTGGAGGTTTAACAGTTCCTCTCTAGTAAGGCAATCTTCTTTCACAGGAGGAATCATAATAAATCATACTAAAAACTGTTCCTAGCATTTAATTTCTTGCTGGAATTTATTAAGTGGACCTTTATTAAACATAAAATTCAAAAGCCAGACATTGTACACGCAGCCACTTTTGCTACTGACACTTTAATAAGGTCTTCAGTAGAGAGCATAAGGACTTAGCATTCACTGGAGAAGAAAGATCTCCCTGTGCTTAGACCAGGGCTGGGCACAGCAGGAGCTTCATAAATATTCACTGGGTAAATGAAGTCAATGTAAACTGAAGTTCGAAAAAGATACTTCTGCAAGGAGACAGATTTATTGTCAGGAAATATCATTTTCTGGCAATTTAATTTGACATGACAATAAAGCTTATAAAGATATGTGCATGGTTGAAGCTAGGAGTGGTGGTACTCAGGTGTAACCGAAGCACTCTGGAGGAGTAGACAAGAGAACCGAACCGTGAGCTTCACAGCAACCCAGACAACAGTGCTCACAAAAGGAAAGGAAACCTGAATGTGGGATTATGACTGGACTGTAAAGAAAGATTAAAGATAAAAGAAAAAACAATGAGACTCAGCCCTGGACCACTAGAAAAATCTCATCGCATATGTCTGACTTGAAACACTCTTCTGTCATGAGTTGGATATTTGGGAACCTCAGGTGTTGTGGTAATTCCACACTAAACATTATGGGTTAAGTGCAAACATAATGGTGATTTAAGAAGGATCAGTCTGCCATCAATATACACCAGGGCTACACAGCTGTTCTCTTCTGAGACACTCAAGACCTTGAATTGCATTTCCCCCAATGCAATTTCAACGACAGCTAGAGTAATGAGGAAACCAAATCTTTGTTAATTGTTAGGTAGCTTAAAATTGAACTTAGAGTCATGGTCACTGGTGGCAGCTGAACTTAAACAAGGAAGAAAATCTAACAGTACCAGAGAAAACAACGTTTTAAAAATTGAACTCATTAATTCATTAAAAGATAATCTTGAGCCTAAGATAAGGATCATTAAAAGATAAAGTATAATAAATCAGACAAATAGGACAAAATATGTTTTAAAGTGATTATAAAACCATAAACTTCACACATTAGGCACTTTTGACAGTTCATTTTTATTAAGTAGGAACTCTAGTGAGTTTATGTGGCTTCAGTGTCCTCTGATGAGACTAGTCTGAGAAAGAAAAAGAAAACAAATTGAGAAAGGGTTGAGGTGGGGGTGGGACAAGAGGGGAGAAGAAAAAGAAGAGAAAAAAAGAAAGCACGTAAAGGTTTCCTCTAAGCCTTTAACCCGTGTCTCTAGATCTCACTATGGAGAACATGTGCAGGCTGAAAAGTCCCTAACCCATTTATAGTCCAGTGAGGTCACCATAGCTCCCCATTTGCCAGCTTTGACAACACTGTCACCTTTAGCATGGGGCACTATGAAAAGGAACTTTGTATATTTTCTCTCGAAGAAACTGAACACAAAGGACCAGTTATTTGAGTCAATTTTCCATCTAGGAGTCTAAACTCCAGCCTACAATATACTACTCAGTAGGTAAATAGAAAATAGTAAATTCATTGTAGGGAATGGTTATGGTGGGCATTTATAGTTGCTGGTGAAGTATTTAAAGTAGTAAGAGGTAACAATTTAACATACTTAAGATTAACAAGCTGAATAAAACATGTTAAAAATAATAAACTTGGCTTTATGAACTCTTTGTATAAAATAAAACAGAAACAATCTATAAAAAACTCTATACTGAGAAAATTAACATGTTCTATCTCAAAGCAAATTCCTAAGACAAAACCATGAAGGTTGTTATCAAGGGAACAGATTCTTTTTAGGGCAATAACGTCCCAGCCCCTCTATTTCACTTACATGGCACTCTAGTGCTCTGCAAATGTCCAGAAAGGGCAACTCTCGGTCGCCGTGTCCATTTCTGTACTTCATCCTACAAAGGTTGCAACTTATGACGTTTCCACTCTTCTGCAAAAAAGTGCTAGGACAACAGTCCCAACCTAGCCTTTGGAGGCCTGGTAAGTGTTGCTAAAAGAACCCTGAGTTGTTTTTAATTAGTAAAAATACATCTATTTGCACTTGTATAGAGTGAGCAATGTTATCATTCCATATGTGTGCCCCAGGGATAGCTTGGGGGGGGGGTCAGATTGTGTTGCTAGGCTGCATCCAGTGGATTCCAGATGCCCCTGTTTTAATTTTATTTTAAATCCTATTATGATGTTAACGTAGTAATTACAAGTCATTCTGTAACGTGTTTCCTCCATAGATAAAGCAAATAAAGGACACCAATCCTGAGATTCTCAGTACCCAGTAGGTTTTCAAATTTTGTTTTAACAGCTGAACACCCTCTACATTGGACCCTGCTTTATCTTCTGTGGATCTATAACATAAGTCTTTGCACGGGATTGCAAAACCTATAAAAATTAAGATCTAAATTCACAATTTGATGAACACTTGTTGAGTGACTTTTCGATGTGTAGATGGTGAATTTAATGGCTATATAATATGCAATTTTATGATTGGACCATAATTATTTAACTGTGCCATACACAGTGAGTATATAGGTCACTCATGTGACATACATGTGGTCCTGTAAATACATCCACCACCATACTGAGAAATTTTAATCAAACACATATAGCATCAAAATTCTGGTAAGAGTCAGATTCTATATACATCCTGGATCAAAAATGAACCTAAATTATATCAATATCTTCTCTTAACAAGTTATCACCACCTAGTGGCCACAAACAGATTCTTATCATGGTAGAAAGTTCTTGACTAAATTAAGGGGTGTGGGTTCTAGGTTCCCTTTGTGCTGCTCATAATCTCTGAATTTTAATCCCTTCTCTGGTGAAATGAAAACAATTATATGCTAATTTACTTACTGCAAGGCTCAAGCGGGACAGCCACATTTGGAAGAAATGCTAATGAATGCCTTCCATATGAACAGGAGTGGTGTGTGATGGCTGCTGCGTGCTAAGCTGAAGAGGTACCATCTTCTCTAGACTTTCTCAGTATAACAGTGCGCACTGGCGCCTCTCACTCTCCATTTCTATTTCTCTTAAATAAATAGAAAAGAAACTGGGAAAGACCCTTGAGGACCTGGGCACAGGGGGAAAGTTCCTGAACAGAACACCAATAACTTAGGCTCTAAGATCAAGAATTGACAAATGGGACCTCATAAAATTACAAAGTTTCTGTAAGGCAAAGGCCACCATCAGGACAAATTGGCAACCAGAAAATTGGGAAAAGATCTTCACCAACCCTACATCCAACAGAGGGCTAATATCCAATATATACAAAGAACTCAAGAAGTTAGACCCCAGAAAACCAAATAACCCTATTAAAAAATGGGGTACAGAGCTAAACAAAGAATTTTCACCTGAAGAACTTTGGATGGCTGAGAAGCACCTTAAGAAATGTTCAACATCATTAATCACTAGGGAAATGCAAATCAAAACAACCTTGAGATTTCACCTCACACCAGTCAGAATGGCTAAAATTAAAAACTCAGGAGACAACAGGTATTGGTGAGGACGTGGAGAAAGAGGAACACTTCTCCACTGCTGATGGGATTACAAGCTGGTACAACCACTCTGGAAATCAGTCTGGCGGTTCCTCAGAAAACTGGGCACAAAACCTCAGGAGGACCCTGCTATACCACTCCTGGGCATATACCCAGAGGATTCCCCAACATGTAATAAGGATACATGCTCCACTATGTTCATAGCAGCCCTATTTATAATAGCCAGAAGATGGAAAGAACCCAGATGTCCCTCAACGGAGAAATGGATAAAAAAAAAAATGTGGTATATATACACAATGGAGTACTATTCAGCCATTAGAAACAATGAATTCTTAGACAAATGGATGGAGCTGGAGAACTTCATCCTAAGTGAGGTAACCCAGTCTCAAAAGAATACTCATGGTATGCACTCACTGATAAGCGGATATTAGCCTAGAAGCATGGAATACCCAAGACACAATCCACATATCAAATGATGTCCAAGAAGAAGGAAGGAGTGGCCCAGTGCAGCAGTGTAGGGGAATACCAGAACAGGGAAGTGGGAAGGGGTTGATGGGGGAATGAAGAGGTTTTATAGGACTTTCGGTGAGGGGGGATCCAGGAAAGGGAAAATCATTTGAAATGTAAATAAAGAATATATCAAATAAAAAAAAAACATACAGAAGTCCATGACGTAAACCCGAGAGGTATGGCCTGGTTATGAAATGTGCTATTTTACATACTCAGAGTGAATGTATAAGAACTCCAAAAGGCAGGCAAACTGTTGAGTTGCCTCACAGTACAGGAATTAGAGCTGCTTCTGCTGAGTATATCTGGTCAACTTTCAGAAAGTAACTGGAAAGTTCATAATGATATGCTTGTGTTTCTTCTAAGTTTTATCATAACCTTTATAGACTCATGTGACACATAGATATGCTTTTAGCAAACTATACAAGCAAACTATACACTGTCTTACATTGTTATTTCAACTGATGAGGATCTGTGTCTCCAGAGACCATTCTTGTATTAACTTACCTGTGTCAGATGTGCAACCCCAGCAAAGTTTTACATACTTCTTCCTTTACAGCAGAAGCTTATTAATGTTTCCTATTAAGACAGTAATGTATGTACTTTGCATAAAACTTTGAACATGAATCTTCATAGCCCATTCCACAGTCAGATGTAACCTTCTGTGGAACTATCGTATCTCTTTCTTCTCAATGTTATGGTGTCAGTTCATTGGGCCATGAATCTCCTTATCCGGTTATTTCCTTCCTGCTGTCCTAGTAACCTACATATGTCACTTCCACATTGTGGCTGGCATCCCTCTGCAGTCAACACCCCACCATGGCTGACATCCCTCTGCAGTCAATACCCCATCATATCACCTGGTGACACACAGTCCTAGGGGTGTATACTACACTGCTTCCTTGGGAATGGAACAGGTTTCTCTCTTGTTTACCAAATCCTTGCCATGCTTTAAGATCAGACAGAGGGTTATTTTTCTAGGAAGACATTCTTAACCACTAAGGTCTATTTGCTGCCTCCATCCTATCTGCCGTACATCTTCCACTCATTTCTTAAACAACACGTCTACATTAGCGTGTTTGACTTCAGTTCCTAACTCATTGGAGTTTCTGAGAAATGTTACTGCTCCAATACTTATGTTTTATTAACAACATGGGCATAAACATCTAAATACCATTCCAATACAAGACAGACAACTCCCGAGGATAGATCACATACAACACAAGGACCTATTTCTAAGTAAGTTCAACACAGTAAAATCAGTCAAATGAACACACAGCAAAGGATGGGCCTTTCCTCACCTGCATCAGACCTGAAACAGTATTCTTTACAAAGTATCAAATATTGAAACTATAATCTCAGAGACATGGTCCTATTACACACATCATCTCATAAGTCAGAACCCTGGCCATTGTTATACAGAATAAGGGAACCATTTTATAGTTAGTACTCCCATTTTATTCCCTTTAAATCTAAGAGATTTCCTACTTTACAACTACTTGCTTTGACAACATAACTTTTTTCCCCCATCAATAAAATTTTATTCAACTTGATATCAGATGTATAAATTAAATGAGACAGGATTCTTTTCCAGTTGGCGTTGCAAGACAGGAGAGACAGGAGAGTGTGAAGTGGCACTTTGGTATACCATTTGGCTGTCAGAACTGAAAGCACAGCCCTGGGAGAGCTACCTTGCAGGAAACCCAGCAAGGCCTTAAACAACACTTAAGAACACTGTGTGGAGGGCAGCGAGAGAATGAATGCACTTGAATATCACTGAAGGAATGATTGAATATGTTACAGTTTGTTCACAGTAGAAAATGCAATATAGGCATTGAAAGGAATGCTGATAGGAATACTGTTGATAAAATGAACCCATATAAAAATATCTCCTTGACAATATATGAATGATTGTGTCTATACAGGATATACAAGAATACACCCTTATCTGTAGGTATTGAGACTTGGGAGAAAATTCTTTTAAAAGACACCTTTAATTTTGAATATCCTATTTTCCAACTAAGAACAAATAAATAACTACATAAGAAAAATACTTGGTTTCAGATCTGGAAGTTGAAAGCTCGAGAGACAGTGGTTAAAGGTGGCAACCATCTATAGAAAATGGAATAAGGACTAGCTGGTAAAGTTTAAACCAGAGCTAGGCAGAAGACTTTGCATGATGATATAAGGACACACAGTGAAAGAAGTACATAAACATATAGGCTACAAATATATACATAAGCTGGCTCCACTGTTAAAACTAGAATCAGTTTTTAATATACTCCTAAATTCTTTGATGTCTGTTATCCTAAAGTCAGAAGCAACCTCATTTGAATGAGTTAAGCTATGCAAAGTAAAAAGTCCCAACCTTTACTGAAGAGCACACACAGACACAAGTGAACGCATGTGCACTTGAGCATATTTAATAAAAATTCTTTTGGATCAAAGTGCACACTCATAATTACACACTAAATCCCTCTACCACAAATTTGCAAACAGCACTGAGATGTCAACAGTTGGTGTATACACTCTAACAGACACATTAGAGTAAAGCTAGCAGAAACGTATTTTGTAGTAATTTGTGTATAAATGATCATGGAACAGTGACGATGGCAGAGGGTGGAGAGGCATGTACGCACTGAGGGGACAAGCAAACATCCACAAGGAAGAAATGGTGAGCCATCTCAAGGTCTCTGAGTGGTGGTGACATGCTAGGACGGCCACTAAGGCTTTCCCACCCGAGTGGATGACATGGAGTGCATAGAATCTATCTCAGCAGGAAATGCCAGGTATATTCCTACTTCTAAGTATCTCACTGACATTGGCACATCTGAACTCCATGCTGTAGGGACAATGGTCACTCATGGCACAGGTCTCAGGGTCAGCAGCTCCTCCTTCCCTGAATTCTGTGCTGCCAGTTGGGCTGGTGCCCTTCAGCGCTCAAGTCCATAATCAAGAGGCCGTGGCTGCAGTGTCCACAATGAATGGGCCATGGGTAAGGGTGCCTCGGAGTCGCCCCACACCACATTTTAAATACATGAGAAGCCACAGCTAGCTCAGTGTCTGGAAAAACCATAGCAAAGGCAGACAGGAGTATAATGCTCTGTGCTTCCTGTGTGAGCATTTCTCATGTACATGTGGTCAAGAATCATGTGTGTTTTATGACACCTGACTGTGGAACTGCTATTGTTACCACTGACCAAACAGTGAACCAGGTGATTAAGAAGGACCAACACAGGGTCCTCTCTGCGCTTCTGATTTCACTCTCAAGTGAGGAAAGCGGACTCACTCAAGGTGACCAACCGGCTCACGTTCAAATTCTAACAACGTCCTTCTTCTTTCTCTGTTTTAGATTTTCATAAATTTTATTATTCTATACAAATGTTATGCCTTCATTATAAATTTCAAATTTTATAAATGTATTTTATATATGTATGTATGTATGTGTATATATATATATATATACACGCAACTCTTCCAAAAAAGTTTTTTTTTCTCATAAATTCCATGGAGTCCTGATGAAATACTAATTTAATCAAAGACTGTCTTACAACTATATACAAATTAAGATTTTTAACAAATTTCTCTTTCTGATTCAGGAAATAATAAAAAAATCATTCTATGGAGGGAAAAGAAACTAAAGTCCAGGTAAATCAAATATTAAATGTAAAATAAATTATAAAAAAATAATTTGAATGAATGTTCACTTAAGTTATAGAGAACAAAAGAGAAAAAAGTTATAAAAGGAATAAACTAATAAATTACGAGAAAATCCTTTTCTATTACACTAAAGCAGAACTGGAAGGAAAATAGCAAATTAAATGTAAATTAATGTTAGTTACTAATACTTATTTAAACTTACTTGTGGATAAAAAAAAAAAAAAACACTCAAAACTGGACCCTTCAATACAGATGCAGTAAGAAAGAGTTCTTCAGTCACACTTGGGAGAGGAAAGCAGTCACAGGGAAGGGAGGCAGAGGGAGGGAGGGACCTGGGTGGGAGAGGGGACATAGGGGGAAGGGAGAACATGATCCGGTGTGTGGGGAGGAGGAGGACTGAAGTCCTGAAGGCAGAAAAAATGGAAACAGGCAACCTCACAAGGTAGGAGGAGGGGGACCTTCTAGAATATACTGGAGATCTGATAGACTCTCAGGACTCAAAGGAAGGGACCTTGGATGAAGTGCTCTATAGTGGGGAGGGGGAACTTGTAGAGTTCACTTCCAGTGGAGGGACAGGACATTAGGTGGAGGGATGGTGTTGCCATCTAACAGTCAAAAGTTCTGACCCAGAATTGTTTCTGTCTGAAGGAACTGCAGGGACAAAAAAATGGAGAACATGAGAGAAAGGAAGCCCAAGTTGGGGTCCAGCTCAAGGGGAGGCCTGGGGCCCTGACACTGTTACTGATGCTGTGGTGTGCTTGCAGACAGGAGCCTAGCATGGCTGTCCTCAGAGAGGCCCAAGGAGCAGCTGAAAGAGTCAGATGCAGGTACTAGCACCCAATCAATGGACAGAAGGCGAGGAGCCGAGGACCCCTGTGGTTGAATTGGGGGAAAGCTGGAAGAAGCTAAGAAGAAGGGTGGCCCCATAGGAAGACCAGCAGTCTCAACTGACCTGGACCCCTGAGATCTCTGTCACTGAGCCACCAACCAGGCAGCATACAGCAGCTGGTATGAGGCCCTGACACATATACAGCAGAAGCCTGCCGGGTCTGACCTAAGTGAGAGAAGATGCACCTAACCCTAGAGAGACTTGAGGATCCAGGATGTGGGGAGGGCTGGTGGGGTGGGGGGGTGGGGAACATCCTCTTGGAGATTGGCAGAGTGAGTTATAGGATGGGGAGCAGTCAGGGGTCAGACCGAGAGAGCAGGGGTGGTGGTGGGGACAGGGAGGATGAAATCTGGACTGTAGAAAAAAGAATTAAAGAATAAAAAAAGAAAAAAAAGAGTTCTAATGTAGATGGTGGGATATCTATGAGTATAAATTTTGTGAAGGGATTTTGACAAATATTATGAACTTTTAAAAAAATATTTGGGTTCAATGGAATAATCATGGCCTTTCATTTTTTTTCTTTTATTTTTTTATTTTTTATCGTGGGGCTTTAAATTGAGTAGCAGATCTAGATTCAAAATGTTCCTTGCTTCTCTGACCTTAAGAAAACCCACTATCTTCACGACACTGAGAGATGCCACAGACAGCCCACTGGGCTTAATAGCATGTAGGAAGGGCAGGCAGGTGGTAAACAGGCTGAGATGAGCATTAGATGGGACAAACTCTTCAGCTGATGGCTGCCCCCTCAAGTGTGCAGGGCAGTTTCCAATGTTTCTATGTCCAGAGGCTCTGTATTCTTATTGTACAACCAATTCATCCTAATATTCTCCTCAGAATCCATTACCTAATACTGATAAACTCAAGGACTGGTTCCCATGCTTTGTGTAGAACACATATCTAGCATTATTTTACTCTGTGTATATGGTGCTTTGCCTACATATATGTCTATCACTATGTGCATGCCTAGTGCTCACAAAGGCCAGAAGATGGCACCCACTTCCCTGGAGCTGGAGTGGTTGTAAGCTGCTGTGAGGGTGTGGGGGAACTGATGCCAGGGCCTTTGGAAAAGCTGTCAGTGCTCTTTTAAGCCATGAGCCATCTCTCTAGCTCCATACCTAGTTTGTCACTGCTTTGGACAGATCGTTCCCTAATTCACAGACTAGTCCTAAGAAGATCTACTAGGAAGTCAAGAATGAGGCAAATACTTCATAAGCACCATTTCTCTACTAAATAGTTGCATTATCTCCACTTTACAGATATCACAGATATTTGAGGTAATTATGGGCTGGTCTAGACAGGCATGTCAGACTTCAGTCTGGGACACTTCTGTGTCATCACTATCCAACCACACCACTTAACTTGGCAAAGAACAGCAACAAAACATCACAGTTGGGCAGCTACCTTTTGTTATGGTAGGTCATGTCCAAGACCAAAACAGTATGACCTTTTCCACTTCGTATTCACCATCTGTTTGGGCTGCCTGGACTGTGCCTGGACTGTACAGTGTTAACAGTTAAATTTTAACAACTGACACTCCTCCAGTGTCACTGCCATCCTCCTCTGATCCTCACCTAATGTTTCCATGCACGAGATCTTTACTTCATCTAAATTCCTACAATTACAACTGCTCCAGGCACGGGTTTGCTCATTACTCATCTAGTGAGGGCACGTTTGCTCAGCGCGTACTCGATGCTAGGCTTGGTGATGGATGCTCAGGGCAGGGCAGGGCACTGATGGGGCATAATCCATGACCATTCCCTTTGGATAGCTGTGGGCTGCACTGCACTAGGGTGCCCAGACCAGCCCAGCCCAGCCCCGGAGGATTAGTTACTTCTTAACTTAAAGGAAGAAATCTGTGATAGAGAGCTTGCTTTAGTTATCTGTTTGTCCCTTTAGGCACTGAGAAAATTTCCTGCTACAATGTAAGGACTCAGGGAGACTGAGCTGGTGACTGGATGGCGGGATCCATGACTCCTCCCCGCTCCTTCCTAAGGCTGCAGGTTGAGGGTTGAGTAGCGTTTCTCCCATGTGCCCTCCCCAGGTTTCCTGCTCTTCCACGGTTACCTCTATTAGGGATATCTGTACTTGCTGCCAAGCACAGAAACCCAGAAGAACACAGACAAGGAGTGTGAGGATTAGAAAGGTGGTGATGCTGGGCAGGATGCCAGACCAGTTCTTAAACTTAAGTAGACACCAAAGGCAAAACATAGAAGGGATCTTGTCCACTGTATGACAGGACACTGGTAACTAACTAACTGAATAGCTCAGTACCTCCATGGCTTTAGTGAGTGCCAAGGAATTTTACAGTACTAAAAGTGTTCTTTAGTCTCTGGAAGATTTCTGAGTATATTTTGATGCTATATAGCACATGATGGAGATGTTTAATTTATATTATAATTTCATCATAAAATATAGCTGTTACAAGTTTGTACACTGTGCAACCAACCATTCTGTACAACTGATATTCTACACATCTCACCTTGTATTTGTATATATTTAGAGAAGTAGAAAATTTTGCAGGTTTGTATATTTGATGATTTCAGGCAAAGAAAGTATTCAATATTGAGTTTACATAAAGCTTTAAATGTCCTTGGGAACAAGGATCACAGTGGCATGTGTAACACACATTTATCAATGTCTTGTGACACCTACTTGGAAGACTTTGTGCTCATGAATTTGACAGTACACTCTCATCACATACCCTATTTTTATCATGGTAGCAGCAGTTTAATTTTATATTCATGAGGTCCTAGCTACATGAAAGGAAAACATTTTAATTGCAACAGATAATCTCAGTTAAAAATTAAGGTAGAAAGATATTTATCATTAAAACAACGGCAAACTAGCTGGGATGTGGTGGTATATTCCTATAGCCCAGCCCTTGAGAGCAGAGTGCAGGAGAATTTGGGATTTTGATGTAGTCTTGGCTATATAGGAGTGCCTTGTCTAAAACAAATAAACAAGCCAATAGAGGGTTGTTATTAAAAATGAAAATCAATGAAAGTTTCATGAGCTGTTGTTTATGACTCTAATATTTTTGAAAGCAGCACATGTAGCTTATCCAAAACTGTGAATGGGTCAAGCAGTATTCACGTACCTGTAAACAATGTTACAAATACCACTCAGAAAATATAATTGGAAGAAAATAAAATACATTACCAACATTATAAAGTCCTCACCTATTAATATCCTGCTCTTCTGGATGCCTGTTTTCACTTCGTCATCAATCAATCCAGTGAGCACTTGACACATTCTATCGATGGATTCAAGGTGTTCTGGGCAGTCATTAGATATTTTAAATCTGTCAAACCACACATTGGAGAGCTCTCCCTTCAGAGGAGTATATGGTCTGTTTAAAACAATGTAAAACAGTAAGAGTAGTATTAAACAGTTGCTTTAATTTCTGAAGGATTGGTATACTATTTTTTTCTGAATCTTATAGTAAAGAATTTATATGGAAAATGCCATATACATACTACATTAACATTTTCTAAAGCTGGTTCACTGTCTTTACTTAACTGTCTAATTCGTACACGCATCGACTTCGGGGAGGCGTGCCATGGGTGATGAGGTCAGAGTGTAATCACTAAGCGCCACCATGAAGATTCCAGGGGCAGAACACAGGGCTTCAGTAATGGTGACAAGTGCCCTTCCCTTGGGAGCCACTTCTCTAGGAGGTAGGACAATTACAGTGCTATGAATCTTTGCCCACTCGTGTTCATTAGTACTACATAATAAACTTCATGTTCTGTACACATACTGTGCACGTTGCAAATATTCCAATTATAATGTGGCTAAAGGTTTCAGGTCTAAGTTCTGTGTTAGCAGAGGCTTAGAAAGTGTGTGTGTGTGTGTGTGTGTGTGTGTGTAATGACAATTTTGGAGATGCTTTATTGTGGGTCTACCTGCTCTTCAGCCCATAAGGTCCACAAGCGCAGTGGGAACAGAGAGGACAAGCGGGGATTTTCGGAAGCCCTGTGAGTACTTAGAGTAAATGACCATACAGGACCAGCTATCAGGAGGCAGATCAACTTTACTTAGGGTGAGTCAAGGCTTATCAAGTTTTGGGGGATTAAGAGTAAGAGCATCCAGGCTGGGAAAAGGTCATTGATTGGGGGTTCAGGTACCAAAATGACTCATTAACATGGGGAAGCATTTCAGGGATCCTAGGTGTTGGCTGAGCAGGTTCCTATGAGGAAAAAGGACATTGATTCTGTTATCTAAACAAGGCTATGTGCCATTCCTCATGTAGACATATACATGGAAGCCTAAAATTCCCCAGATAAGGACAGAGAAAGAGAAGACCTGCTATAAGAAGGGAGTTTCGCATATTGTGAGGAGCCCAGAAGACATCCAGTCATGGAGGATTTAGACCTTAATTAGCAGAATTTTCCCATGCTTTGTGGAAATCATAAAACATCTCTGCTAAAACATGGAGAATGAAGGACTGCCTGAGATTAGAGACAGGCAATTTGACCATAGGTGCACTGCCCATTCCTTGAAAAACTCTCATTTTCTCACCTACCAGCAAAATCTGTGGTTTCCTTTATGTACAAAACTGCCACAGATGAGCTACACAGCAACACTGTGATTGACAGGTATCTCAACCAATCACAGCGACTCTTACCTCTTCCACTTCCTTTTTCAGACTCAGCTTCTCAGACTCACTTTCTAAGCCACTTAGATAAAAGTATGAAACTTGTAGCTTAGAGAAGATGTGAAAGGCAGGGACAAAAAGACAACAGCGAAGCGGGATCTGCTTCCTCACTCTCCTCTGAGACCACAAGGGAACGTGCAGCACGCCCAACAGCCTCTCCAGAGTCTGCAACTCACTAAGTAGTGCTGAGGGGCATGGACAAGCCACCACTTTCCCTGATGATGATACCACAGCAGACAAAGGGACAGTCAACCTGGAAGCCTGGTTGCATTGGAAACTTTTCCTGGAAAAACTGAAAGAACCCTAGAAACAAGGAAGATGCTCTGACTAAAATGTAACAAAATCCCATAAACATAACAAAATCCCTTAAATGTAACGAAAGCTCATGCACCCCTCTTAAGCCTATAAACAGAACCATGCAGTAGATGCTGCTTTGGAATGAGCCTTCTTGTATTATGATACATGCAATGAACATCCCTGTCAATGCAGAACACCAAATTTCTCCTCTTTCTGCATGTATAAATAATGTTACCCATATGGGAGTGTGTTACTGTATACTAAGTATATACATACACATTGGTTCAGTTCCCATATATACAACTTTGACTTCTGAGATAATAGATCTGATTTGATTTTTGCTTATTTACTTACCTCTTCCATTTTTTCTATAGTAGCAAACAGTCTTAAACCATTTGGAACTAGACACTCAGTGCTTTTCCACATATATTAAAACATAACCTTTCAACACTACTTTTCTCCTGAGTACTACGGCCTTTCAAAACTAGAACCCACAGTCTAGTTCCCATACGTATGCACTCTTCTCCACAATGTCTCACAGAAATCCATCTGGACAGTCCTCACCTATGCACCTTCTCATTAGTGAATGCTGGATTCCCAAATTCTGTCTAAGTCACTGGGCATTTTGGTCCCTGCCAGCCCTACTGGCTCCCTTCCCTATGCATCAAATAATTATATAAACCAATGCAATGTATTTTATAAGTTAGTGGATATACTCAAATGGGAGCACGCTAGTACCTAGCACCTCCACCAGTACCTGCTTGTACAGATGCTTTAGGGAATGGTAGTTTTCCTTGTGGTAGAATGATGGATTTTTACCATGGAGGCAACTTCAAAACATGTACTAAAGCAAAAACAGTTTTCATTGGTTTAAAATGGAAAACTATACTCAGTTTTAACTTATTAGTTCAAATGCTTTTGACATGGCAACCACCATCTTGGGATCACTTGAGGTGGGGCACTCCCTTTCCTAAGGAGGCACCCCCACCCCCACTTCCCCACTCCCTATTCCCCCCTTCACCTGCAAACCCTTTCAGACAATAGAGTATTCCCATCCATCAGTGCTGGTTAATCTTGCCTATTCTAAATCATCATATCAATGGAAACAATGACTGATACAATTAGCTTCTTTTTTTCTAGCAGGTTTTAAAGTTTTTCTCATTAATTCAGAAGAGCACTTCTATATTATTGGCAAAGACTTGCCTTCTGTTTCAAGTGTTTCTTTTTTCCTAAATATATTTTGCATATTCATATCTACTTAAAGTAGCCTTTAAATTATTTTATAATTTAATTAGAATATGATTACATCATTATAAAGTATTATTTTATCAGATAAAAGAATTCATACTTGAAAGCATTTGAAATATCTTCATTAAAATGTTCACATTCACCTTTTCTGCTGGGGCAGACTCTTGGATGGTCTACTCTAGTAAAGACACCACATCCTGATCCATCCTAGAGAACCTGCTGCACTCAGAGCAGTTGGTAAGAACCACCACAACCCCCACCACCTCCAGAGCCATTGCCCACAAACTGCCACCCCTCCTGAATACCACTCCTCTCCCTCCTCTTCCGTCCCTTCTGCCCCTTCGGCCCGGTTGTTTCTGCTGAGGCAGACTCTTGGCTGGTCTGCTCCAATGAAGATACCATATCCTTATCCATCTTAGAGAACCATCTGCACTCCGAGCAGTTGAGGACCTGCTACACTCTGAGCAGTTGAGGACCTGCTACACTCTGAGCAGTTGAGGACCTGCTACACTCCGAACAGTTGAAGATCTACTGCATTCAGAGTAGTTGAGGATCAACTCTACTCAGAGCAGTTGGACAACATCTTGACTGCTCCACTGAAGATGCAACAGTCTGAAGGCCTCCCAGGAGATCTATTGCAGCCAGGGCAACAGAACAGCAGCTTCTCTGCCCCTCTAAAGAGCCCACAGGCGGAAGGACCCACAGGTTGTCTGCCACAGCAAGGGCCGCAGGGGCTACCAAGAGACCTGAAGTAACCCAGGGACAAAAGAGGCAGACTCCAAACAGTAATGCAGATCAAAAAACACCAGGAATATCCAGATAGTGAAAGGCAAGCACAAGACTTTAAGCAGCAGAAGCCAATATATGTGGGCATCATCAGAAACCAGGTCTCCCACAACAGCAAGCCCTGAATACAACAACACAGCTGAAAATCAGGAAACTGACCTAAAATCCTATCTCATGAGGATAATAGAGTCCTTTAAGAAGGATATCATTAACTCACTGAAAGAAATACAGGAAAACACAGGTAAACAGGTGAGTGAATTGAATAAAGTGATCCAAGACCTAAAAGTGTAAGTAGAAACAATAAAGAAAACACAAATGGAGGCAAACATGGAAAACCTAGGAAAGAGGTCAGGAATTACAGGTGTAAGTATCGCCAACAGAATATAAGAGATTGAAAATCTTCTCAGGTGTAGAGGATACCATAGAAGAGATTGACAGAACTGTCAAAGAAAATTCAAAACATAAAAAACTCCTAACCCAAAGCATCCAAGAAATTCAGGACACAATGAAAAGACCAAATCTAAGAATAATTGGAATAAAGAAGAATGAAGATTCCCAGCTCAAAGGACCTGAAAATGTCTTCAACAAAATCATAGGAAAAAAAAAAAAAAACTTCCTCAACCTAAAGAAAGAGGTGGCCATAAAGGTACAAGATGCCTATAGAAGACCAAATAAATGGGACCAGAAAAGAAAATCCTCTTGTCACATAATAATCAAAACAATAAATGCACAGAACAAAGAAAGAAAATTAAAAGCTACAAGGAAACAGAGCCAAGTAACCAACAGAGGTAGACCTATCAGCATTATACCAGACTTCTCAACAGTGACTATGAAAGCCAGAACAGCCTGGTCAGAGGTCATGCAGACTCTAAGAGAACACCAATGCCAGCCCAGGCTACTATACCCAGAAAAACTCTCAATCAACATAGATGGAGAAACCAAAATATTCTAGAACAAAACCAAATTCAAACAGTATCTATCTACCAATCCAGCCCTACAGAGGATCCTATAAATAAATCTCCAACACAAGGAAGGTACCTATACCAAAGAAAGGACAAGATACTAAGCATCTCACAACAAAGCCAAAAGGAGAGAACCGCAAGCACATAAAGCCACCTACAAAAACAAACATATCAGGAACCAACAGTCATCTCCCTTTAATATCTCTGTATATTAATGGGCTCAACTCACCTATAAAAAGACATAAGCTAACTGACTGGATATACAAACAAGATCCAGCATTTTGCTGCATACAAGAATCACACCTCAATAACAAAGACAGACACTATCTCAGAGAAAAAGGATGGAAAAAAATCTTCCAAGCAAATGGTCTGAGGAAACAAGCAGGAGTTGCCATCCTCATATCCAATAAAACAGACTTTTAACTTTAAAAGTTATCAAGTGTGATGAAAAAGGACACTTCATATTCATCAAGGGGAAAATCCACCAAGAGAAAGTCTCAATTCTGAACATCTATGCCCCAAATGCAAGAGCACCCACATTCATAAAAGAAACTTTACTAAAGCTCAAAACACACATTGACTCCCACACAATAATAAAGGGAGACTTCAACACCACACTCTCACCAATGAACAGGTCATTGAAACAAACTAAACAGAGACACAGTGAAACTAAGAGAGGTTATGAACCAAATGGATTGAACAGATATCTACAGAACATATCACCCTAAAACAAAAGAATACACCGTCTTCTCAGCACTTCATGTAACTTCTCCAAAATCAACCATATAACTGGTCACAAAACAACCCTCAACCAAGACAAGAAGATTGAAATAATACCATGCATACTATCAGATCATGATGGCCTAAAGCTGGCCTTCAATAACAACAAAAGATATAGAAAGCCCACATACACGTGGAAACTCAACAACTCTTTACTTAATGATAACTTGGTCAGGGAAGAAATAAAGAAATTAAAGACTTCCTGGAATTTAATGAAAATGTTGTCACATCATGCCCAAACTTATGGGACACAATGAAAGCAGTGCTAAGAGGAAAGTTCATAGCACTAAGTGCCCTGGTAAAGAAACTGGAGCAATCTTACACTAACAACTTAACAGCACACCTGAGAGCTCTAGAACAAACTCACCCAAGAGGAGTAGATGGCAGGAAATAGTCAAACTCAAGGCTGAAATCAACCAAACAGAAACAAAGAAAACAATACAAAGAATCAAAAAAAAAAAAAAAACAAAAACAAAAAACAAAACAAAACAAAAACCTAGAAGCTGGTTCTTTGAATCAATATAGATAAACCCCTAGCCAAACTAAGTAGAGGGCTAAGAGGCAGTATCCAAATTAACAAAATTTGAAATGAAAAGGGAGACATAACAACAGAAATGGAGGAAATTCAAAAATATTATCAGATTCTACTATAAAATCCTATATTCAACAAAACTGGAAAATCTAGATGAACTGGATGGTTTTCTAGACAGATACCTCACACCAAAGTTAAATCAAGAGCAGGTAAACTATTTAAACAGGCCCATATTGCACAAGGAAATAGAAAAAGTCATTAAAAACTTTCCAACCAAAAACAAAAACAAAAACAAAAAAACAAAACTAAAAAAAGGGCCAGATAGATTTAGTGCAGAATTCTACCAGACCTTCAAAAAAGACCTGATACCAATTTTCCTCAAACTAGTCCATAAAATAAAAAGAGAAGAAACATTACCTAACTCATTCTATGAAGACACAATTACTCTTATACCTACACCACACAAGAACCCAACCAAAAAAAGAGAACTTCAGACTAATCTTGCTTATGAATATCAATGCAAAAATACTCGACAAAATTCTTGCAAACCAAATCCAAGAATACATCAAAACAACCATTCACCAAGATCAAGTAGGCTTCATCTGAGGGATGCAAGGTTGGTTTAATATATGAAAATCAATTAATGTAATCCACTATATAAACAAACTCAAAGAAAAAATCACATGATCATCTTCTTAGATGCAGAAAAAAGCCTTTGACAAAATACAAAATCCCTTTATGTTAAAAGTATTGGAGAGATCAGGAACTCAAGGTCCATACCTAATCATAATAAAAGCAATTTATTGCAAACCAACATCCAATATCAAATTAATGGAGACATACTTGAAGCAATCCCACTGAAATTGGGGACAAGACAAGGATGCCCACTCTCCCCATATCTATTCAATATAGTATTTGAAGTGCTAGCTAGAACAACAAGACAACAAAAAGAGATCAAGGGAATACAAATTGGCAAAAAAGAAATAAAGGGCTTTTTGGTTCGGGGCAGCGGCGGCGGCGGCGGCAGCAGTAGCTGGTCCAGCTGAAGGGCCATCAGCGGTGGAACCAAGGCGACACAGGGTCCAGTTAGGCCCTGCGCCCACGACCACTGACCTTCGCTGACCAGCCGGGCGGCAAGCAGCTGCGGTTCTGCGGAGCCTTTCGCTGCATGGAAGCCACTTCAGAACTCGGCTTCCCGCCAGTCAGGAGAGACTCACCTCCATCTTGATTCCGGGCTCCAGAGATCTGTCAGACTGAGGTACACAAACATAATCCTAGGCCCAACACCGCAGGGGTCTGAGCCTGACGGGCGTTGGCCTGCACCCAGGCCCTGGGCTGTTCGAGTGGCCATCGGGGTGCCAACCCAGCCAGGAGTTTTTTTTTTGCCCTGGCCGGCGCACGCGCCGCCATTTTGCCTACAGGACCCAGAGTGCTCGGGAGGGCAGAGACTGCTAACAAGCGTAGCCTGAGGCTAACAAAACGGGGGTCTAGGCCCCAAAAGGCACAGGACTGACCCCAAGAACTGGGCGGCTTGGTGGGCCATCTGTGTGTCAACCCGCCCAGGAGGTTATTAGCACAACAGACTCTCCCGGTGCTTTCGGGGAGCGCGGACGCGCACGCCCGCCATCCGGGTCACCTGGCGGACCCAAATAACAGTCATAGCCCTAGGGGAACTTTGCTCGGACCTTGGCCTCCCAGGCTTTTGCCTGGACTCAGGGCCTGGGCGACAAGGCTAACCTAGTGTGCGCTAGCACGGTTGGGGAAATCGGCTGCCCAGCGGAGTGAGCGGAACACAGGGGAGGTCACAGCAGCATACACCTGCGGAGCTCCCTGGGGGTGCACACGGGTTCCATCTGGTCCACAGACACAATCTGGGGCAAAGCCTCAGGCAGAAGCCCTCAGGTCAACTCTCTCCGCTTCAGATCAGCCTGGGTGCCCGTACCACATCTCCAGGTCCCTCAAGAGGCTAGTGGGGGCTTCCGGGCGGCCAGCTGGGAGAAGTCGGTGTGCTCCAATAAATCCTGCGGGTCCCAGCGGGAGCCTTCAGGTGCCTGCTTCGGGATCTGAACAGCCTGGACAACAGCACCCTGTCTACAGGCAGTGCAGGGTGTAAGCTGTGCACCAGAGGCCAACGGGGAAGGGGCAGCTTGCACTGGTGAGTCCAGCACTGACAAGACCAAGTAACACCAGTGAGAGCTAGATGGCAAAAGGCAAACGCAGGAACGTCACTAACAGAAATCAAGGCAATATGGCAACATCTGAACCCAATTCTCCTCTACCAGCAAGTCCTGGATACCCCATCACACCAGTAAAACAAGATTTGGATTTAAAATCACTGGTCATGATGCTGGTACAGGAACACATGAAGGACATTCAGGAGAAAATGGATCAAAAGTTAGAAGCCCTTGCAAGGGAAACACAAAAATCATTGAAAGAAATCCAGGAGAATACAAAAGCCAACAAGGAGGAAATGCAAAAAACACTTAAAGAAATACAGGAGAACTTTGCTCAACAGGCTGAGGTCATGAAAGACGAAACACAAAAATCTCTTAAAGAAATACAGGAGAACTTTGGTCAACAGGCTGAGGTCATGAAAGAAAAAACACAAAAATCTCTTAAAGAGTTACAGGAAAGCACAAACAAGCAAGTGAAGGAGCTAAGCAAAACCATCCAGGATCTAAAATCAGAAGTAGAAACAACTAAGAAAACTCAAAAGGAGACAACTTTGGAGATAGAAAGCCTTGGGAAGAAATCAGGGGACAGAGATGCAAATATCAACAACAGAAGACAAGAAATAGAAGAAAGAATCTCAGATGCTGAAGATTCCATAGAAACCATGGACTCAACAGTTAAAGAAAATGCAAAATGCAAAAAGCTTGTAACCCAAAATATCCAGGAAATCCAGGACACAATGAGAAGACCAAACCTAAGGATTATAGGCATAGATAAGAGTGAAGATTTACAACTTAAAGGGCCAGCAAATATCTTCAATAAAATTATGGAAGAAAACTTCCCTAACCTAAAGAGAGAGATGCCCATGAATATACAAGAAGCCTACAGAACTCCAAACAGACTGGACCAGAACAGAAATACTTCCCGTCACATAATAATCAAAACACCAAATGTTCTAAACAAAGAAAGAATATTAAAGGCAGTAAGAGAAAAAGGCCAAGTAACATATAAAGGAAGACCTATCAGAATCACAGCAGACTTTTCACCTGAGACTATGAAGGCTAGAAGGTCCTGGGCAGATCTCATGCAGACTCTAAGAGAACACAAATGCCAACCAAAACTACTATATCCAGCAAAACTCTCAATCACCATAGATGGAGAAACTAAGATATTTCACGACAAAACCAAGTTTACCCAATATCTATCCACAAACCCAGCCCTAAAAAGGATAATAGGAGGACAACACCAATACAAGGAGGGAAACTTCACCCTGAAAAAAGCAAGATAGTAACCTTTCATCAAACCCAAAAGAAGGTAAGCAATCAAATTTAAAAAATAACGTCAAAAATGATAGGAAGTAACAATCACTATTCCTTAATATCTCTTAACATCAATGGACTCAATGCCCCAATAAAAAGACACAGACTAACTGACTGGATACGTAAACAGGACCCTACATTTTGCTGCTTACAGGAAACACACCTCAGGGTCAAAGACAAACACTACCTTAGAGTAAAAGGCTGGAAGACAATTTTACAAGCAAATGGTCTCAGGAAACAAGCTGGAGTAGCCATTTTAATATCAGATAAAATTGACTTTCAACCCAAAGTCATCAAAAGAGACTCTGAGGGACACTTCTTGCTGGTCAAAGGAAAAATACAACAAGAAGAACTGTCAATCCTGAACATCTATGCTCCAAATGCAAGGGCACCCTCTTTCATAAAAGAAACTTTATTAAAACTAAAAGCACACATTGCACCTAACACAATAATTGTGGGTGACTTCAACACTGCACTTTCCTCAATGGACCGATCAGGAAAACAGAAACTAAACAAGGACACAATGAAACTAATTGAAGCTTTGGACCAATTAGATTTAACTGATATATATAGAACATTCTATCCTAAAACAAAAGAA
The DNA here is from genome assembly GCF_947179515.1 of Apodemus sylvaticus. NCBI lineage: Eukaryota > Metazoa > Chordata > Mammalia > Rodentia > Muridae > Apodemus > Apodemus sylvaticus. The sequence continues at coordinate 93,615,699 of NC_067483.1, forward strand.
TATACCTTTTTTTCAGCACCTCATGGTACCTTCTCCAAAATCGACCATATAATTGGTCACAAGACAGACCTCAACAAATATAAGAAGATAGAACTAATCCCATGCCTCCTATCTGATCACTATGGAATAAAAGTGGTCTTCAATAGCAACAGAAACAACAGAAAACCCACATACACGTGGAAATTGAACAATACTCTACTCAATGATACCTTGATCAAGGAAGAAATAAAGAAAGAAATTAAAGACATTTTAGAACACAATGAAAATGAAAACACAACATACCCAAATCTATGGGACACAATGAAAGCAGTGCTAAGAGGAAAACTCATAGCCCTGAGTGCCTCCAAAAAGAAAATGGAGAGAGCATACATTACCAACTTAATGACACACCTGAAAGCCCTAGAACAAAAAGAAGCTATTTCACCCAGGAGGAGTAGAAGGCAGGAAATCATCAAACTCAGGGCCGAAATCAATCAAGTAGAAACAAAGAGAACCATACAAAAAATCAACAAAACCAGGAGCTGGTTCTTTGAGAAAATCAACAAGATAGATAAACCCTTAGCCAGACTGACCAAAGGGCACAGAGAAAGTATCCAAATTAACAAACTTAGAAATGAGAAGGGAGACATAACAACGGAAACTGAGGAAATCCAAAAAATCATCAGATCCTACTACAAGAGCCTGTACTCAAAACAACTGGAGAATCTGGAGGAAATGGACAATTTCCTTGACAGATACCAAATACCAAAATTAAATCAGGACCAACTAGACCATCTGAACAGTCCCATAAAGCCTAAAGAAATAGAAGGAGTCATAGAAAGTCTTCCAACCAAAAAAAGCACAGGACCAGATGGTTTCAGTGCAGAATTCTACCAGACCTTCAAAGAAGAGTTAACACCAATACTCTTCAAACTATTCCACAAAATAGAAACAGAAGGAACACTACCCAATTCCTTCTACGAAGCCACAATTACGCTGATACCAAAGCCACACAAAGATCCAACAAAGAAAGAGAACTTCAGACCAATTTCCCTTATGAACATCGATGCAAAAATACTCAATAAAATTCTTGCCAACCGAATCCAAGAACACATCAAAACGATCATCCACCATGATCAAGTAGGCTTTATCCCGGGAATGCAGGGTTGGTTCAATATACGGAAATCCATCAATACAATCCACTACATAAACAAACTCAAAGAACAAAACCACATGGTCATTTCATTGGATGCTGAAAAAGCATTTGACAAAATTCAGCATCCCTTCATGCTTAAAGTCTTGGAGAGAACAGGAATTCAAGGCCCATACCTAAACATAGTAAAAGCAATATACAGCAAACCGGTAGCCAGCATCAAACTAAATGGAGAGAAACTTGAAGCAATCCCACTGAAATCAGGGACCAGACAAGGCTGCCCCCTTTCTCCTTATCTTTTCAATATTGTACTTGAGGTACTAGCTTGGGCAATTCGACAACATAAGGAGGTCAAAGGGATACAAATTGGAAAGGAGGAAGTCAAACTATCATTATTTGCAGACGACATGATAGTCTACCTAAGTGACCCAAAAAACTCCACTAGAGAGCTCCTACAGCTGATAAACAACTTCAGCAAAGTGGCAGGTTATAAAATCAACTCAAGCAAATCAGTGGCCTTCCTATACTCAAAGGATAAGCAGGCTGAGAAAGAAATTAGGGAAATGACCCCCTTCACAATAGCCACAAACAGTATAAAGTATCTTGGGGTGACTCTTACCAAACATGCGAAAGATCTGTATGACAAGAACTTCAAGACTCTGAAGAAGGAAATGGAAGAAGACCTCAAAAAATGGGAAAACCTCCCATGCTCATGGATCGGTAGAATCAATATAGTTAAAATGGCCATTTTGCCTAAAGCACTATACAGATTCAATGCAATACCCATCAAAATCCCAACTCAATTCTTCACAGAGTTAGAAAGAGCAATTATCAAATTCATCTGGAACAACAAAAAACCCAGGATAGCTAAAACTATTCTCAGCAACAAAAGAAAATCTGGGGGAATCAGTATCCCTGACCTCAAGCAATACTACAGAGCAATAGTGTTAAAAACTGCATGGTATTGGTACAGTGACAGGCAGGAGGATCAATGGAACAGGATTGAAGATCCAGAAATGAACCCACACACCTATGGCCACTTGATCCTCGACAAAGAGGCTGAAAACATCCAATGGAAAAAAGATAGCCTTTTCAACAAATGGTGCTGGTTCAACTGGAGGTCAGCATGCAGAAGAATGCGAATTGATCCATCCTTGTCTCCTTGTACTAAGCTCAAATCCAAATGGATCAAGGACCTCCACATAAAGCCAGACACTCTGAAGCTAATAGAAAAGAAACTTGAGGACATCGGTACAGGGAGAAAGTTTCTAAACAGAACACCAATAGCGTATGCTCTAAGAGCAAGAATTGACAAATGGGACCTCATAAGGTTACAGAGTTTCTGTAAGGCAAAGGACACCATCAAGAGGACAGATCGGCAACCAACAAATTGGGAAAAGATCTTCACCAATCCTACATCAGATAGAGGGCTAATATCCAATATATATAAAGAACTCAAGAAGTTAGACTCCAGAAAACCGAACAACCCTATTAAAAAATGGGGTACAGAGTTAAACAAAGAATTCTCACCTGAAGAACTTCGGATGGCGGAGAAGCATCTTAAAAAATGCTCAACTTCATTAGTCATTAGGGAAATGCAAATCAAAACAACCCTAAGATTTCATCTTACACCAGTCAGAATGGCTAAGATTAAAAATTCAGGAGACAGCAGGTGTTGGAGAGGGTGCGGAGAAAGAGGAACACTCCTCCACTGCTGGTGGGGTTGCAAATTGGTACAACCACTCTGGAAATCAGTCTGGCGGTTCCTCCGAAAACTGGGCACCTCACTTCCTGAAGATCGTGCTATACCACTCCTGGGCATATACCCAGAGGATTCCCCACCATGTAATAAGGATACATGCTCTACTATGTTCATAGCAGCCCTAGTTATAATTGCCAGATGCTGGAAAGAACCCAGGTATCCCTCAACAGAAGAGTGGATGCAAAAAATGTGGTATATCTACAATGGAGTACTATTCAGCCATTAGAAACAATGAATTCATGAAATTCTTAGGCAAATGGATGGAGCTAGAGAACATCATACTAAGTGAGGTAACCCAGACTCAAAAGGTGAATCATGGTATGCACTCACTAATAAGTGGTTATTAACCTAGAAAACTGGAATACCCAAATCATAATCCACACATCAAATGAGATACAAGAAGAAAGCAGGAGTGGTCCCTGGTTCTGGAAAGACTCAGTGAAACAGTATTTGGCAAAACCAGAACGGGGAACTGGGAAGGGGTGGGAGGGAGGACAGGGGAAGAGAAGGGGGCTTACGGGACTTTTGGGGAGGGGGGGGCTAGAAAAGGGGAAATCATTTGAAATGTAAATAAATTATATCGAATAAAAAAAAGTGACTGATAAAAAAAAAAGAAATAAAGGTATCACTATTTGCAGATAATATGATAGTATACATAAGCGACCCCAAAAATTCTACCAGAGAACTTCTGCAACTGATAAACAACTTCAGCAAAGTAGCCCGATATATAATTAACTCAAATAAATCAGTAGCTTTCCTTTATACAAATAATAATAAATAGGCTGAGAAAGAAATTATGGAAACAACTCCCTTCACAATAGCTACGAATAATATAAAATATCTTGGGGTAACTCTAACCAGACAAGTGTACTACCTGTATGACAATAACTTCAAGTCTCTAAAGAAAGAAATCTAAGATCTCAAAAAATGGAGAGATCTCCCATGCTCAAGGATTAGCAGAATTAGCATAGTAAAAATGGACATCCTACCAAAGGCAATCTATAGATTCAATGTAATCCCCATCAAAATCCCAACACAATTCTTCAAAGACATGGAAAGAACATTTCTCAAATTCATCTGGAAAGGAAAAAAAAGAAGAAGAAAAGAAAAAGAAAAAAAACCAAACCAAACAGAATAGTGAAACAATTAACAATAAAAGAGTGGCTGGAGGAATCACCATCCCTGACCTCAAGCTTTACTACAGAGCAATAGTGATAAAGCATGTATGATATTGGTACAGAGACAGACATGTTGATCAATGGCATAGAACTGAAGACCCAGAAGTAAAACCACACACAGATACTTGATCTTTGACAAAGAAGCCAAAAGTATACAATGGAAAAAAGAAAACATCTTCAATAAATGGTGCTGGTCTAACTGGCTGTTTGTATGTAGAAAAATGAAAATAGACCCGTATTTGTCACCTTGCAGAAAGCTCAAGTCCAAGTGGATCAAGGACCTCAACATAAAACCAGATACACTGAGTCTAATAGAAGAGAAAGTGGGAAAGAGCCTCAAACTCATTGGCACAGGGGAAATTTCATGAACAGAACACCAATTGCTCAGGCTCTAAGATCAAGAATTGATAAATGGGACCTCATAAAACTAGAAAGCTTCTGTAAGGCAAAGGACATAGTCAATAAGACAAATTGGCAACTTATAGATTGGGAAAACAATATTCACTAACTCCACATTTGATAGAGGGCTAATATCCAAAATGTATAAAGAACTCAAGAAACTAATCACCAAAAAAAACCAAACAACCCAATCAAAAAATGGAACTAATCACCAAAACAACCAAACAACCCAATCAAAAAATGGAGTATAGACCTAAACCAAGATTTCACAACTGAGGAATCTCTCATGAGAAGAAAAATCTCATGAGAAGCACCTAAGGAAATGTTCAAAGTCTTAGTGATCAGAGAAGTGCAAATCAAAATGACCCTTAGATTCCACCTTATACCAATCAGAATGGCTAAGATCAAAACCACAGGTGACAGATAACACGTGTTGGAGAGGATGTGGAGAAATTGCTGGTGGGATTGCAAACTGGTGCAATCACTCTGGAAATCAATCTCAGAAAATTGGAAATAGATCTACCTGAAGACCCAGCTATACTACTCCTGGGATTATACCCAAAGGGTGCCCCACCATGCCACAGGGCATGTGTTCCACTATGTTCGTAGCAGCCTTGTTTGTGATAGCCAGAAGCTGGAAACAACCTAGATGTTCCATGACAGAAGAATGGATACAGAAAATGTGGTTCATTTACACAATGGAATACTACTCAGCTATCAAGAATGAGGATGTCCTGAGTTTTGCAGGCAAACAGATGGAACTAGAAAGTATCATCCTGAATGAGGTAACTCAGATCCAAAAGGACATGCATGGTATGTACTCACTAATAAGTGGTTGTTAAGGAAAAAAAGTACAGAATACCCAAGATACAGTCTTCAGTCCACAGAACTAAAAAAGATCAACAAGCTGAAGGGCCCACGTGAGAATGCCTTAGTCCCACCTGGGAGGGAGAAGAAAGCAATCAGAAGTGGGGAGGGAGGGAGGGACCTGGGAGGGAAAGTGGATGGTGGGAGCTAGTGGGGGTGGGGGGAGGAGGATGTGATCTGGTACTGGGTAAGGGAAAAGGACTGAGGCCCTGAGGGCCAGCAGAAAGAATGGAAACAGACAACCTGGGAAGATTGGAGGTTGGGGCCCCTCTAGAATGCACCAGGGACCTGGAAGGTAAGTGACTCTCAGGATCAAGGGAGGAACCTTAGATGAAATGCCCAATAGTAGGGAGAAGGAACTTATAGAGCCTACTTCTGGCAGGAAGACAGGGCATCAAATGAGGGAGAGGGGGCCCATCCCATAGTTACAACTCTGACCTATAACTGTTCCTGTCTGAAAGAATTACAGGGATGGAAATGTAGAGGAGCCTGAGGAAAAGAAGGTCCAGCCACAGGCCCAAAGTAGAGTCCAGCTCAAGAGTAGGCCCCAAGGCCTGTCACTATTACTGAGGCTACAGAGATCTCACAAAATGGACCTAGCATGACTGCACTCCAGAAGATCCAACAAGCATCTGAAAGAGTCAGATGCAGATATTTGCACCCAATCAATGGACAGAAGCAGCTGACCCCTGCTGTTGAATTACAGAAGGCTAAAAGAAGCTGAGGAGAAGGGCAACCCTGTAGGAGGACCAGCAGTCTCAATTAATCTGGACTCCCGAGATCTCTCAAACAGGCAGCATACACCAGCTGATATGAGGCCCCCAATACACATACAGCAGAGGACTGCTAGGTCTGTGTTCATTCAGAGAAGATGCACATAATCCTCAAGTGACTGGAGGCCTCTGTGAGTTTAGGTCAGGTGGGGTGAGGGGTGGGGACATCCACATGGACATAGGGGCGTGGGAAGGAGGTATGGGATGTGGCACAGTCGGAGGAGGGGGGATAAAATATGGAGTGTAAAAAATAATTAATTTTTAAAAAGTTCACATTCTGGATTTCCTGATTTAAATGCCTTTTCCAAGTACACAGGTTATTACACAGAAATAGTCTTATCCAACATAGTCTTATCTTGATAGCCTTGTATTTCTATTTTTCACTTTTCAAAGCTTAAACTTAGTGAAACATTTTCATATGTCACATGACTCAAGTTCAAATTCATTTTATCCAAGACGGACAGGTAACTATGTGGAGAGAGAGGGAGGAGAGATGGGGGAAGATGGAAGGAAGAAGGCACCACTCTTTAACAAATAGAACCTTATTCCTAAGGTACACTTTAAATACAGGAAACGAACTTCTTGTTTAATCTGCTATAAAAGTAAGATTCTGTACTAAGCTCAGGAAAATCTAGAAAAGCATCTCTCCAATAGATCCCAGCATCCTGTAGCTCTGTAAGGGCTCTGCGCATCCGTGCAGTGCCCTGCCTCTCACCACCACCACACTGGATGTCATACTTAATATTCAGCAGCCATTGCTCTTTATTTAGTCAAGAAGTCGTCCAAAACACTTAGAAAGTTTAAAAATACTCATAAATAATTCTCCTTACATATCTTTGGAGATTTTTAATTAATCTGCATTATCATTATCGGAGGTTAATGTTTTAAGAGAAAAGTTTTGGAGGAGAGCAGTCTTCTGTAGCCTGAACCCTCTTGCTTCTCCTCCACTGCCCTCTACCCTCACTTTCTGTGGGAAAGACAGAAGCCCACAGCTCTCCTCTCACTGCACTAAGCCTCCTGACCCCAGAAGCTGCTCTGCTCTGCTCTGCTAAGGAGATAGCTCAGATGCAAGGAGAATGCAGGCAGCATCCAGGCCTTCCTCCTCCCAGAGACCACAAGTCCTCTGCACTTGAAAGCAGGTGCTTTGTTCTCAGTCACTGTCGCACACTGTGAAGTCCCGTTCCCTGAGGCTGAAGTCACAGTGAAGGCCAACTCTAGAGCAGATACCCAGCCCTCACTCTGGAGTTCCAGTCAGACTGTTGACTTCTGCAGCTCCGTCGACTTCTCTCTCTGTTCCCTGCTATTTCTCTCACTGTTTATTTGTCTGTCTAAGCACTTAAATAAGGATGATATCATAGGCTAAAATGTGAATCATTCTGGGAACCCGGCCATTAATGGGAAAAAATGATACTCGCTAACTCTTTCCCTTTGACAATGCCTTGTTTGATTAATCTAGGTAGATGTTCCACCGAGGAGCCCAGTGCAAACCCCCATCGACTCAACTGGATGGTTCGGGTCTCTCATTTCTCTAAGAAAAAAGTTAAAAATTTCTGTTTAAATGGGATCATTAAGATAATTTAATGGGATAAAAAAGACTAGAACTCTTTTTGCTAAGAAAACAATCGAGAGTACATAAATCTCCAAAGATGTTAGAATAACCTTTAAATAAAGCATAAAAGATTGTTTTTTAAACAGCTAAAAGGCTTGGCACATGTGTTATATTCATTCACTTTCTTCCTCAAATAAATCACTTTATTAGCTGGTATAAAAACAGTTCAGACATTACCACAATAAACAAATATGTTCGGCAAAGAACATCTGTGTGGCTCCTCAACCAATCAATCAATCAACCCGTTACACACTGGTGAAGTATTAGACTACAGTGCATGGCCAACACTTTTTTTTTAATAAAAAGGTATTCGATTTAATACCCACTTCTATTTTAATCTGTATCCCCCTAAAGCTATAAGGGCCAAATGATCACCTGCAGCCTTCAGGATAGCAATCTGGCGGTAGTCTCTCTTTGTCCCTGTTTCAGAATTCCCCCAGCATGCTCTAGGCTCAAGTGCCATTGGACCAGCTCTTCAGTGACTCAGGGGCATTATGTGAGATGTCCTCTCCCAACCACGTGCTCCCCACCATTCCCTGTGCTGGCTCTAGGCTCCAGTCAGATGATGTCATCAGTGTCCTCACCCATCCCCGTGCTCCCCATCATTCTGTGCTGAGCTCCCACTGACTATTCAGGTGTCAACTGAAAAGTCACCCTCTAAAGTCCTCTGACTCCTCATTGCTGCTTCTATTCTGCAAGGACTCTGTCTCGCTAATGTCACTGCTCTTCACAGCGTTCATCATTATTAGAGATTATTGGAGATGGCAATTGTTGCCTTTTTAAATTCAGTCTGTACATGAGCAGTGGACCTCTGGCCTCCACATGTACATGGATACAGAGGCATGTGCAAATCCTTGTCTGTCCCTTCCCCTTGTGAACATGCGTAATTTACTGAAAATGATAAGCACCTTTTTTTAGGTGGGAAAATATACAATCAACATGTAGAGGCACACTCAAGTCTGATGGGTTTTAGGACTTTTCAAATTATCAACAGAATTTATATCATAAAAATTATAAATGGACTATAAAACATTATTATTTTTAATGGAAATTCTGTTATTAAATCCAAACTAAGAAAACCTGTGGTTGTAAACACAGTGAAAATATGCCACAGAATAAAAATATTTATTGGGTACTTCCAATTGACGAGTCCAAGTTAACATAATGAAAAATACTATTCTACTTTTCCATTTTAATTAATACAGCAAACTATTGTTTACTTTTATTTAATATGCTCCCAACTAGCTGATTTATAGTTGAGGAAAGGAGCACTTATGAACAAAAGGTTAACTAACGATTTAGTGTAAACACAATGACATGCCACCATCGACTATGCGGAATGGCATAATAAACAACCATTCCCCTGTGAGGCTCTCGGAGGCATTTATGACTATGGAAACTAAAGTCATACCCTGGCTTGATGGTGTTCTTAGCACATGTAATGAAAGACTTGAGAATCATTAAGGGGAAGGGAAACAAACGGGGACCTTGTGATCTGCAGTTCTAAAATTCAGTTAAAGCGGTAAATATTTACTCTAAGATGGGGAAAGTTCTGCGATTTGTATTTAGCCTTCCTACAATCAGGGAACAAGATAATTAAATTAAAATATTAAAAAGCTTAAGTAGGCTGAACAGTGGTGGTTCGAGTCTTTAATCCCAGTACAGGAGGCAAAGGCAGGCAGATTTCTGAGTTCGAGGCCAGCCTGGTCTACAGAGTGAGTTCCAGGACATCCAGGGCTACACAGAGAAACAAACAAAACAACAACAAAAAGCTTAAACAGTGCAAAAATGAGAAACATAGAACATAGAAGAAAAGACAACAGATTTGTAGTCAAGCCTATAAATGCAATGTTACATTAAATATAAATGGTTAAACAAATCACTTAAAAGACAGAAACTGTTAAATAGATTAAACAAAGCCCAATTACATGCTGCCTATAACACATTCTAAATACAATTGATAGACAAGCTAAAGAAAAAAAGATTGTAAGTTTGCTATGAATACTAATCAAACATAAAGTGATGAAAAAATATAAAATAAGTGTAGGAAAGTTGCTGTGCAGTATATGATTATTATACAAACTACACTTTGGGTTGTTACCGGAAGTTAAGCATGATCATTTTGTAAGAAAAAGGTATTTATTAAAGTCCTTTGCTCATGACTCTCAGAACCACTTAAAAATCATTATTGACCATATATAAAATGTAATTTAATGCTATCAGCCACCTTATACTGTCCTGGTATTTTTAAATACTGTAAATTAAAAGTATACATGAAGAGTTACCATGGTAGATAGAGTTCATGAAAAGCCATAAAGTCTCAGTGAGAAGCCAAAGACTGGGATTATTTATATAGGATATCTTATCTGATAGCAATGAAACGAAATTAGAAATCAGCAACTGTAAGACAACTGAAGCAACCCTCAATGCATGAAATCACCAACAGACATCTAATGGCTTCTTGGTTAAGAAGGTCCAGTATTTTGTTTTGGGGGGCAAGGGGAAGTCGAGTTAGGATACCACACAAGCCCTTACCACAGTGACTGACATTTGCTGAGAGGCAAAGGCCTACACTCCTCCTTTGCATCCTGGCTGCCTTCTGCGTTAGCTCTGCAACTGCTAACTTCCTCGGATATCTAGTCTAGGAACAAACTTCCAGGCTACTATATAGCCCAAGACTCCAAGTGGTGGGCTGGGGAGTTGTGTCCCACATAAGCAGGAGTGGTGTCTGTAATCCCAGTGCTGGGGGATGGGAAGAGGTCAGAGATGGGCTGCTAGATCCCTGGGCCTTGTTGGTCTGGCAGATTAGCCAAATTGATGAGTTCCTGGTTTGGTGAGAGACTTAAAAAGGAGAGAGCAGGAGAAAGGTAATTCCCTTTAGCCTCTGGCCTCCATGCTACACACACACACACACACACACACACACACACACACACTCACTCTCAACAATAAAGATAAGACGAACTCCAACGGTAAAACCCAGTATAAGTGCCACAGTGCAGAGACTGCAGGAGAACCCCAGCTAATATCTGGCATCAACTGCTGGTTCTGTGACTAGGCCATCCGATGAGGGATCCAATCCCCAGCAGACAAATCGGGAGCCACACCCAACCTTCAAGTTTTCCCAGGAGAAGCCCCAAGAACAACAGAATGGAATTGAGTCACCACTATCCTACCCTTTTTGAATTCCTAAACCACAAAATTTGTGGCTGTAATAAAAGTATTGCTTCGGGGTGGGGGGGGGGGGGGAGTGGTAATTTGTTACACAAGAATTGCACAGGGAACGCGAAGGTGATAGAAAGCCTTCCAACATAAATAAAACAGAAAAATAAAACATTGTGAGATTTGGCTGGAGTTGTGATAAAATTACTGCTCTAATATAAATAGGAGGGGAAAAGAAAATGGGCAGACATAAATGGAACAGAAAACGAAATGCAAGAGGAAATGGTGGTGGATTGGGGGGGGGGGGAGATGACTTGTAGTGCCAGCCCTCAGGACAGAGACAGAACGGCCAGGGGTTCCAGGCCAGCCTGGGCTACGTGAGACTCCTTGTCCAAACTACAACCATTCAGAGAAAAGAACCAAACCTAAACTGGATCTGAAAATGATTTGTGAACTGGTAACCCTGACAAGTTAAAACACGCAAACACGTACACACACAGGGACACACATACACATGATCATCATCTCATCATCAAAATAACAAAATATTACTATGAGAACTTAAAATACTTGAACAGAAATTCAAACATTAAAAATAAGTATCTTTAAGTCAGACAAATTCCAGCAGATTCAAATCACTGACACTGACTTGAAAATACATAGAAAATCTAAAAACGTGGATTACAAAAGAAAACAAATTCATTGCCAACAACTCACCCAAGAGAACTTGAGGTGCAGGGTGAGTTCTGTAAGTGCTATCAAACATTCAAAGACAATGGAAGAGAGACCCAGAGGGATATGGGCCTCCAAAGACCCAGAGCGACGGACACTTCCAAACACATTTGACGAGGCCAGCACAAACACCACAGACAACCCTGAACATATGACAATAAGGAGTATAAAATACTATTGGTTTAAAGATTGAAAAGCACTGATACAGAATTCAGGTTATAACTGATAATGCGTGAAAACCATTTAGTTTGTAGCAAGAGAAGAAAACAAAAATATTCTTAGAATCATGTCCCTAATGTCTGTCTTATTATTTGATCACTTACTTTTACAATTAGCCTAAAACTCACAATCTTCCCAGTTTCCACAGAAATATCAGCATTCCCTTTTAATTCTCTAGAGACCAACTACAAACAAGCTCTTTTGAAACTTGATGTGCCAGGGTTGGGGAATACCCAGGGGGCCCACCCTCTCAGAAGAGAAGCAGGGAGGACAGGGGAAGGGACTCTGTGAGGGGAAGACTGGGGGCAGCAGCATTTGGAATGCAAATAAAAGAAAGAAAGAAAAAAGAAAGAAAGAAAGAAAGAAAGAAAGAAAGAAAGAAAGAAAGAAAGAAAGAAAGAAAGAAAGAAAAGGGAAAGGAGAGAGAGGGGGAGAGAGAGGAAGAGGGGGGAGGGAAGGGAGGGAAAGGAGAGAGAGAGAGAGAGAGAGAGAGAGAGAGAGAGAGAGAGAGAAAGCATGCAAGAAAAAAAAACAAGACTAGGACATGAGATATCAGACTTGGTTGCCTGACACAAGACAATATTTGTTATGCAAAAAATTAGAAAATAAGACTATGTGGGTGCTTATTTAATATTTATAAAAAGCCGTTTATGGCCTCAAAACTACTTCACTCCTATCATTATAAATTCCATGAAATGCACCTACAGGTTTCCATGCCTCATGTCTATCCTGGTTTACTGATTCAAAGAACCTAAGAGTACTTAACATCCTTTGAAATGTGGAAAGAATGTTATAAAATTCTTTTCCAGGGACTATGAACCCGGGTCAGAGAGACAATCTTGGCCAAAGTTATTAAGGTTGCTTTTGGGGTGTGTGAGGAGGAGAGGGGTGTTTGAAAGATGAGCTATCTATATGCAGACTGACAGGAGGCAGGCTGTGGGCTGGGGCAGGGTCAGTCAGAACAGCTGAGTTATTCCCAGAGCTGAGTGGTCGATCTGCCACCTGGGGGAGCTTGGCCAAGGATGCCAATTTCAAAGTAAAGCATGCAATGTTTACAGGTGGGAGGTGAAGACCCTAATTTAAAATCTCAAATACAGAATTAAAGTTAAAAACATCAAGTTGATGCTGGAAAGGACCCAGGTATCCCTCAACAGAAGAGTGGATGCAAAAAATGTGGTATATCTACACAATGGAGTACTATTCAGCCATTAGAAACAATGAATTCATGAAATTCTTAGGCAAATGGATGGAGCTAGAGAACATCATACTAAGTGAGGTAACCCAGACTCAAAGGGTGAATCATGGTATGCACTCACTAATAAGTGGATATTAACCTAGAAAACTGGAATACCCAAAACATAATCCACACATCAAATGAGGTACAAGAAGAAAGGAGGAGTGGCCCCTTGTTCTGGAAAGACTCAGTGAAGCAGTATTAGGCAAAACCAGAACGGGGAAGTGGGAAGGGGTGGGTGGGAGGACAGGGGAAGAGAAGGGGGCTCACGGGACTTTCGGGGAGTGGGGGGGCTAGAAAAGGGGAAATCATTTGAAATGTAAATAAAAAATATATCGGGGGGAAAAAAAGGAAAAAAAAAACAAAAATCCCATCAAGTTGGCACATGTACATATTTTATCCCATGGAGTTATACTCAGAGGTGAAATTGAGCATTGCATACCTGGAGGGAGCCGTTGGATAAATAATCTTTATGTGCTGGAATGTCAAGTCTTGGTTTAGCACCTGCTTGATCCACTGTCTCTGTCCTTCGCCAGAGTGACCTGACAAAATTACAAAACCCACCATCGTCAGACAAACACCGTCACAACACAGCGCATTTGAAAGTACTTTCCACATCCCAGGCCACTTGAAGACTGGGACAGAGAACCCCAAAAATCCCCACATGCTAAAAAGAGCTGTTCGGATAGCTGAATTAGTTGACCCAGCACACACTATTATTATACATCTGGAGGCAATGTTTATCAATTAGAAAATGATCTTTATGCTGAATTTCAGTTCTCCTTGTTTGTAGTAGATAGAATAACTTCTTCTAGAGTGGATTTCTTTTGAGCTGTTGTTTGACCCTATTCCTTTCTCATCTTACCCTTACAAAAATCCCAATGTGATTTACACCGTTGTAGCTGGCATGACATAATACAATTTTTGTGGTGAAAACAAGTCTTCAAGGAGTGGGTCAGGTGTTTATTGTACTTCAAATTTAAATGTGAAGAAATCAGATTTTAACTCTATTGAAAATATTTACATAACCTAATGTCATGACCCCCCCCCCCCCCAAATAGTGTAAGAAGTGAGGGAAAAAACCTAAGTGGGAGAGGAGGGCGGATGACGAGAGGTGGAGAAGAGTGTCTGCCGGACGACGCTTCTACTTCCTGTGGTTTCTTGTAACCTCAGCAAGATTTGACTGAGCCCCTCATAAAAACATGACAAAGGGAGAAAGCCACCAACACACACAGCATGGCCTTTATCAGCCTTAAAGGTCAGTACGGAGCACAGACATTCACTTAGGAAATCACAAGTATGATGGATGCCAGTGAAGAAAATAATGGAGCTAAGGGACCGATGCGGGAGGCTGAAGCCAGCGACAGAGAAGGCCGTTCACATCAATCACCATAAAAGGCACCGTTCGGCCCCCTCACATGTTGGAAGTAGAAAAAGCTTCAAATACACGTGGTGGCATATGCCCATATATTTTCTACAGCTGGTACACTTTAGGTCAGAATCTAAAGCTTTTTAAATTATTCTTCTTTATTAAATGGGAACTGTTTTTACTTTTTAAGGCTTGGGGGAGAGGGGACAACTGAAAGAATGTTGGAAAACAACATTCATTGATCCATTCGCAAAGTTCACTTCCTTACAAAGCTTGTACACACTATGCACATGTAGGAAATTCCCAAGAAAAAAATTAAAATGACAAAAAAGTACCTTATTCCAAAACCAGGGTAAGACTGAGTAGTTTGTTTATATTTAGATTACCTAGAAGCCAAATACTTCCTGTTCCTGTGACACAAACACATGCTCAAGTCCAATCTGGAGGGCCAGGGCCTTATTCTAGTCTGCCTTCTAATGCTGTAATAAAGCACTGACCCAGATCAGCTAACTGTCCATCACCAAGGGAGGCCAGGAACTTAAGCAGGAAGCACAGAGCACAGCTGATACCGGCTTGTCCCCGTGGCCCATGCTCAACCAGCTTTATACAACTCAGAAGCATATGCCCAGGAGAAGCAATGGCCACAGTGGGCTGGAGCCTCCTAAGCAATCAACCATGGAGACCATTCACCACAGACATAGCCACAGGCCAACCTGAGCTGGGCAATTTCTCAACTGAGACTCTCTTTTCTCAGGTGACTCCTGGTTCCAGGTGACAATAATTAACACAACAGGCCAACTCCTAAAAGATCTTTTATACATCAATGCAGATCCAATTATTCAAGAATAATATACCTGAACATCTGGAAAAAATTAGATGAATTTTTTCCAATGTACAAAGGCAAGTTTTACACTTATACACCACATACACAGTGTGTAAAATACATACAGAATAGATGACTCTGACTTGAGATATTCATTATAGGTTATAAAAATGTCAGTGATTTGAAACAGAAAAATAGGAAGCACTAAGCAAAGTGGTCCAGAGGGGGAAAAAGAACAAATTCTAGCTCTTCCTAAAGACACTGAATTAATTACGAGAAGGAATTACTATGTGGGAATTTTGGATGCTAATCATGGAATGCTCTTGGGTCCTGAATTCTCAGGCAGCTAGCTATGAAGGTGTAAGTCTTTGGCCAAGCCTTTCCCTTTACACAACTTTTATTACTCTATTTCTAAAACGCTACATCACAGTTGAGGGTTTTCCTCCCCCTCCCACCCAGAATATTAATTCCAAGTCAGACATTTGGATTCAAATCCAACTTCACCATTACTTACAACAACAGCAAGTAAACGTTTTTCTAGTCCCGTTTTTTGTTATTGTTGTTGTTTTGGGGTTTTTTTTCCCCCCAAAATGAGGAGAACGTCTCACAACGCCACTGGGAACACTGCAATCCCCTCGTGTTCTAGTAAGACATTCCCTTTAAGCCTCCACGAGCCTTGGCACAATGCCGTGCTCCTGAAAAGCTCTGACAAGCCCTTCATTCGCAATGTCCAAGTTCACGTGTTATTCTTTCCTTACTATTTACTTGGCAATAGCTAGTGCACCATCTTGTGATCTCCTGTCCACTGCTGACTCAAATTAATTGAACTGTTTTTGTTTTTAAATTTAGGTAGGCCCCTTGAGGACACCGGCTGGATCTCATTTCTTAAATTAAAAGATTTTTTTTTTCCCTTTCCTGGGAACTTACCCTGGGCCAACCAAGTACAGTGAATGCAAGGATTAAGGCAGGGATTCTTGTTTTTGTCTCTAAGAGTGCTCCCTAAATGAAGCTGACTTGATACTTACCTCCTCGGAGATTTCATGAGAGGGCAAAAGGGGAAACCAGGGTGGAGGACCATCAAAAAAGACAGGTGGGAGGTGCGTGGGAAACCCACAGGTGATGCCAAGCATAGAGGACATGGTGTAAATGTCCAAATTCACCGAGAGTCAAACTTCTCTATGACACAGGAAAGGCAGACAACAGCTTATGACCCGCCAGAGGGGTGTGTGGTGGAGTGTGTATGTCAGATGACTGGTGGTCCACTCTGAAAGCAGTGGTTAATGCATGTGCCTGGACACTTACACGGACATGTGGTATGCGTGAACTTGGGGTTGGGGTAAGGACCGCGGGAAAAACCATGATATAGACGGAGGGGTCAAGGGCATCGGTGAAGGAAGGGAGAGGATGAAAGTAACTGCTATAGGAAAGAGGACACCCTCGGGGAGGTGGCAGGCTCCTCCCGACCCTCGGCGCTGGCGGCCTCTAGCCCTAGGGAGCTCTGGGGGACCGAGAAGAGGGTGCTTCCCCAGCTGTAGCGAGCGGGGCGGAGACCACAGACTGTAATGCACCTGAGCCGTGCAGGAAGATCAGCGAGGCACTGTGTCTCCGGGCCGGGGACACCACGCAACGTCGCAGGTGCACAGAGGTGGGTGCAGCAGCCATGGCGGAGGAGCGCGGGCTCTGTGCGCAGCCACGCCCCTAGCGTCACGGGGCCGCGCACGCAGGCGAGCGCGCCAGCCTGGGTGTGCGCATGCGCTGCGGCGTCTGGCATCCTGCCCCTAAGTCTGACTTCCCAGTGAACTGCTCTATGTTCTGCTGAAAAATGCATTCCGTAGGTCAGGTTCCTCCGTTATAATGAGTGAGAATAAACCTCTGTCCCAAGAATTTGCTGCAGGTTTTAAACTGCAGTTCTAAAGCTCAGGATCACACCGTTTAGGGAATACTACTGTCTTTAAATTTTTACAGATATAACCCTATTTTATATAACCATCCACTTTGGGGCTTGCACCAGATGTTCGTAGATTTTTGCTCACAAGGTGAACCAGCCATATAATAATTTCTTTGTGTGGTGTGTGTGTGTGTGTGTGTGTGTGTGTGTGTGTGAGAGAGAGAGAGAGAGAGAGAGAGAGAGAGAGAGAGAGAGTCTTTTTCTAATAGTTAACAGACAGATCTAATTTAATGAGCTAGGACTTCGCATTCCTTGGCATGGCTGTTAGCAAAACTGTGGGCAATGATTGGTGGAAATGATTACAAGCTGGAGATGGTTGAGCGTGGCTGAAGGCAGCAGGAAGTAACATGAAAATAAGTGTGGGATTAAATGATCCACAGCTTCAGTTTCCGGGACACATCCCCTCCCTAAAGATAACAAATCAGGCACTAATATAGAGGCTCCTACATCACTATCCGCAGTGGTATTCACAGACAGCAAAAGATAAAACAGCCCCCCATGCCCATCTCCTACATCCTGTCTACAAATGGACAGGATACATGGGATGTGTGTACCAGCAAGTACCATCACTGCTAACAAAGACAGAACTCTGATTCCTGTACAAAATAGACTAGCTTTGGAAACACTATCTTGGTTAAAAGAGCCAGATAGAAAAGGAGAAATTAACTGACTCTATCTGTTTGTCTTATTTAGAGTGAACAACTTTATAAAAGACAGGCAGTAAAAGAAGGCTTTCCTTACCAGGGTTGACCACAACGGCAGGGTGTGTGTGTGTGTGTGTGTGTGTGTGTGTGTGTGAAGGGAAGGGGGATCACTGCAAATCTTCTGTTTAAGGTATTGAAGTCTTTCTGGAAATTGACAGTGGTGATTGTTACCTGAATTGTTGAGTTATTTAGTGCCACGAACTTTACCTTTGAAAAATGGCTACAATAGTCAGTTTTATTGTATTGTTTCACTATAAGTCTAATTAAGTGAAAGGATGTAATTATCTCTTGCATAAATATTAAACATAAACAAAATTTAACAATAGGATTGCAGCCCCAGCAAGTGGCTCTTTTTTCATGCAGAATTGGATAAACCAAACCCTGAGGGAGTTCATGTGGCTAAACTACATGTAATATCTAGTATATTTAAGCAATTACAAATTGTATCTTTTTTTTTTTTTTTTTTTTTTTTTTTTTTTGCCCAGCTCCGGAGTAACAAGCCTGCTTGCTAGCAATTCCTGGTTGCTAAGATTCGCTTGATGCTATCACAGTTTTGTACCAGTGCTGTTGTGGTTATGCCCTATATACCATTATTGCTATTGATTAGCTAGATAAGAGAAGCTGAGCCACAGCCACAGATAGCAAAAGAGAACACCAGCTGTGTTACTGTTTGTTGAGCATTTCTTTAGCTTTCCTCAGGCGTTTTGGTGTTAGCTCCAGCTCTCTTTCTCCAAAGGGATGATAATCAGTCACAACAGGCAAGAAACAGGGACTGGATTCCTACCGGTCGGCCAGGGCTTGGGTTCTTGCTTGGAACTTGATCCTTCCTGGAGTCATGATCACTGTTAGACTGAGACAGACTTCTGAACCTAATCACTGTGGCCCTTCATCTTTCCATGACTTGAATGGGGAGCTATTGTCGCTGTCCCTTTCATCTACAGTTACAGAACAAACAGAGGGGTTTCTATTCCTGTATTTACAGATGCCATCTGGTAGGCACACTGTTGGGGTTGTGTTTCTGTCAGGTCCTGTCTTACTTTGAAATGTAATTAGGTTGCAGGCTGTCTGACTACCCCTTTTAGGACAGATCTTTTGCTCTGCTGCATTGGCGTGGGAATATCCACAGAGGATTTTCGTTGCTACATTCTTTCCCGCCTCCTACAATTTCTTGTTTCT
The DNA here is from genome assembly GCF_947179515.1 of Apodemus sylvaticus. NCBI lineage: Eukaryota > Metazoa > Chordata > Mammalia > Rodentia > Muridae > Apodemus > Apodemus sylvaticus. The sequence continues at coordinate 93,634,786 of NC_067483.1, forward strand.
TTGTTGCTGCTCATATGCTTGTAGCCAGTCTGTCCAGTCATACCGTATGATAGCATCAGTGATAGAGCAAAACAGCCAGCAGAGAGCACACAACTAAAGCAAAGAAAAGGAATAAGAAAAACAGACTTCCTCCTTTTTTTTTTTTTTCAAAATTGTTCATGTCTATTGGGATGAAAACATACAAGGTCAAGCTGGGTGTGGTAGCACTCACATTTAATGCCAGCATTGGGGAGGCACAGGCAGTGACTTCTGGGAGCTATGCTCTGGGAGTGATGGGAGATACAGGGTCAGGGTTTAATTTCCTATGCTGTGTTTAGGAAATCTTTAAGGTGAATGTGTTATCTTTACAGAACATGTGAAGACCCCGCCCTTGGAGTGCAGCATCGGATGTTTGAGATGTTGGCAGTTACATGAAATCAGTCACCGCTTTTGTCATTTATGAGCCTGAATTTTTCTTCTCTGTTGGTTGGGATTTTTAATTAATTATTAATTTTTTACTCATTCTTAGTACCGAGTGCATGTATGTGAATAACATGCTGGTGTGTATGTCGCAGTACACATGTGGAGGTTAGAGGACAGCTTTGTGGAATAGGGTCCCTACTTCCACTTGCAAGTGAGTTCCAAGTGAGTCACCCGGCTTGCACAGTGAGGGCCTTAGCCAGTTCAGGCAACTTGCTAATGTGGTTGTCATTTATCTACTGCTGCATTTTGCAAAAACACAAATATGCATAATAAGTAGACATTTCTCAGTAAACCCCAGACATAGGTCACTTAATACATTTTATAAATTGGCAAAGCAAATTCCCTTTATCCATTTATGAAGGAAACTAGAAAAAAACTTAAAGTTCCCAATTCTTATCAGATAATAAGCCATTTTGAATTGAGACTGAGACTTTAATCATTGCCTCCATTCTAGGGGGTTTAAGCTTTAGAGTTTCAGAGTTTCAGCCTTCCACATGCAGAGGTGTGGACTTTCCTTCCTCACCAATGTTGCACTCTCTGGGTGTGCAAGGACCCTTTCTCTTTCAGTCAGCAAGGGCATCATGTCCTGGGCTGGGAGGCTTTGGTAAAGGAACGAGGGAGAGGAGTTGCATACGCAAAGCCTTGGAGTGTAGCTGGGTTTCCTGATTGTTTATTAACAGTTAGAGTGATGAGTGCTGAAGCAATGCCCAGACTCTTGGGGAGGATTGTAAATGAAGTTTTATTCTCCTCTATTAATTGTTGTCTCAGAGTCTTATTGTGTCCAACTGCAAGCTTAGATCTAGTCCTGGAAGGTTCTAGCTTCCACACAATCTAATCTAGGTCTAGAAGGTTTTCAGCCCTTGAGACATATTGCTGAATAAACTTACCCCTTCTAGTTCTTCCTGAACTCTAGCTTCTTTCTTTCTTTCTTTCTTTCTTTCTTTCTTTCTTTCTTTCTTTCTTTCTTTCTTCTTTCTTCTTTCTTTCTTTCTTTCTTTCCTTCTTTCTTTCCTTCTTTCTTTCTTTTGCTTTCTTTCTTTCTTTCTCTTTCTTTCTTTCTTTCTTTCTTTCTTTCTTTCTTTCTTTCTTTCCTTCCTTCCTTCCTTCTTTCATTCTCTCTCTCTCTCTCTCTCCCTTTCTTCTCTGCCTGCACTGCTCTCTTTAAATAGCTTCCCTTTCCTCTATCTTCTCATGAGAGTTGGGCATACCTATTCTGTCAAACCTTTCTCTAATTCGTCACTTTGTCTACCACTCAATTAGACATTACCTTCAAACATGGATGCTTCCTTTTTACCAACTAACTTTACTAATTTTGGAATTAAAGGTGCATACTAAGGGTGTGTCTGTATTCTGGTCAGAGGGATTAAAGGTGTGTGCTAAAGACTGAGCCACACCACAACTAAAAACAGGTTTGTTTTTTTTTTTCAGTAACTAACACAATCTTAGGGTTCACAGTGTGATCAAATATCCTGCAACAGGACAGTAGAAGTTCCCCAGTCAGTGCCCCGGATCAATCAGTGTATAACCTGGGCACCCAAGCCTTGCTCTTCACCTTACTTACCTCAAGCCTCGTCTCTGCCTTTGGAAAGAGGTTCTCCTATTTGGTCATTTCTTAATGAATGCCTCTACGTTACTCCTCTAAGTCTCCCTAAATCCCCAACAATCTCTCTATCCACTGTATTGCCCTATGTGGTCTAGGATTGTTATTTCATCTCTAATGATAACTCTTGGTGGACATTCACATCCAGAGGCAGACTCGGCAGTAACTACTAATCCGGCTCTGTTCCCTTGAGGGAAGGAGTCTCTTCATATAAATCCCTGAAGCGGTAGCATCCCAGAAATTAAATATAAGAAAAGAAAGAAAAATAGAAAGATATGTCACTGTCAGTGCAGGTCAGACTTCCACACTCTGCTGGGCTTGCTTATTGTGTAAGTACATGAATGCTGAAATGGTGGGATGGGAGTAAGGGTTTCTAGTCCCTCATGGGGATGACAGCTCTCTGCCATCAGACAGGCCACTGGGTCTGGCTGGACATGTTCTCTGGCTGCATAATAAGGGAACCAGGCTTAGTAACCTTGCCAAGTCAATGATTTCACGACTGGGAAAAACTCACATGTTCAGCTGTCTCCACTATTCCCATGGTGACATCTAAAGGGTGAAAAGAAGACCATAGAATACATGGCCAATCTAATGGCATCTTTGCTGTTCATTTTATTCTAGCATGAACTACTTTCAGGGGTGTGTGTGTGTGTGTGTGTGTGTGTGTGTGTGTATCGATGACCCCCAGATAGCAGTATATTTGAGGATATGATAGTGGATTTCCTGTATATACAGTTATGATCTCATAACTATATCTTCAGACAATAAAGAAGCTTTGGAAGCTATTGCTGATTCTCAGCAAATCAGTACTGTTCCTCTTTTGAACTATGTTTTAAATAATTTGCTTTATTGTGAAATGGTGTAACATGAGTCTTTAAAAGCAGATAGACATAGATAGACATTCTCAGGCCAGTGAGATGGCTAAGTGCATAAAGGAGCTTTCTGTCAAGACTGTTAATTTCTGTTTGATTCCTGGAACCCATGTGGTGCCCCCTCCCAAAGAAAAGGTCTGCCACAAGTTTTTCTTTACTTCCTACGTGTAACCCCTGGTATGCATGTATCCATACCCACACAGACAAATTAATTAATGTGATAAAATATTTTTTTAAATAGAGCAAGTAGTCTTTGTGTGGATTGAAAATGAATGTAAGGCTATACGTCTAAAATAATCAAAGGAGGGTCTTTGAGAAATATGTATACATTTATATTTATATACGTAGTAACCAAAGGCTGGAAGGAAGCCAAAAGTCCACAGATGAATAAATGAGAATGAGAGTGAGATGTTATTTAGCTTTTAAAAAGGAAGTAAGTCTTGTCACATGCTCTCGTGGGGACAGATTTATAAAGTCATTCACTAGAGGACAGTTTATGCTGTGTGACTCCGAATCTCGGGTATCGGAAGTAATAAAATTGATAGAACACACAGAGCCTTACAAGTCCAAGCTCAGAGTGGAGAGGCTATGAAGTCACTCTCATGGGAAATCCTTCTGTTAAGAAAACATAACAGTGTCTCCAGTGTCTATTCATGTACTTCTGTAACTTTCCTACACACACATGTGACTTTTTGTCTTGCTATTGCTAGTGTCCACTTTATATGAAAAGATCTGTACAGGATTACATTTTTAAAGTAAGCCTTCACAATGCCTCTGCTCACAGGAACGGATGCCAGCTTTCCAAACGTTCTTCAGGAACAGGGCTCGGCTGATCGTCCTTGTTGTGCCCGCAGCTGTCTCCTGCTCTTCTTGCTGCACTATACACCAGCAGTGGGCCAGACATGGCGCCCTGCCTCCCTCTCTTGGCTTTGTCTTCTCACTCTGCCAGCATGACATCCCCTCTGCTTCTTTTTTTTTTTTAAATTTATTTATTTATTTATTTATTTATTTATTTATTTTTATTTACATTGCAAATTATTTCCCCTTTTCTGGGTCCCCACTCCCCGCAAGTCCCATAAACCCTCTTCCATCCCCCTATTCTTCCATCCACCCCTTCCCACTTCCCTGTTCTGGAATTCCCCTATACTCTTGCACTGAGTCTTTCCCGAACCAGGGACCACTCCTCCATTCTTTTTGGACATCATTTAATTTGTGGATTATGTCCTGGGTATTCAAAGTTTCTAGGCTAATATCCACTTATCAGTGAGTGCGTACCATGATTGATCTTTTGAGACTGGGTTACCTCACTTAGTATGATGTTCTCCAGCTCCATCCATTTGTCTAAGAATTTCATGAATTCATTGTTTCTAATGGCTGAGTAGTACTCCATTGTATAAATATACCACATTTTTTGTATCCATTCCTCCGTTGAAGGACATCTAGGTTCTTTCCAGCTTCTGGCTATTACAAATAGGGCTGCTATGAACATAGTGGAGCATGTGTCCTTATTGCATGCTGAAGAATCCTCTGGATATATGCCCAGTAGTGGTATAACAGGGTCCTCAGGAAGTGACATGCCCAGTTTTCTGAGGAACCGCCAGACTGATTTCCAGAGTGGTTGTACCATCTTGCAATCCCACCAGCAGTGGAGGAGTGTTCCTCTTTCTCCACATCCTCACCAACACCTGCTGTCTCCTGAATTTTTGACCTTAGCCATTCTGACTGGTGTGAGGTGAAATCTCAGGGTTGTTTTGATTTGCATTTCCCTAATGATTAATGATGTTGAACATTTCTTAAGGTGTTTCTCAGCTCTCCGAAGTTCTTCATGTGAAAATTCTTTGTTTAGCTCCGTACCCCACTTTTTAATGGGGTTATTTGGATCTCTGGGTTCTACTTTCTTGAGTTCTTTGTATATATTAGATATTAGCCCTCTGTCGGATTTAGGGTTGGAGAAGATTCTTTCCCAGTCTGTTGGCTGACATTTTGTCCTTTTGACGGTGTCCTTTGCCTTACAGAAACTTTGTAGTTTTATGAGGTCCCATTTGTCAATTCTTGACCTTAGAGCATAAGCTATTGGTGTTCTATTCAGGAACTTTTCCCCGGTGCCCATGTCCTCCAGGGTCTTCCCCAGTTTTTTTTTTTTTTCAATTAGTTTCAGTGTGTCAGGTTTTATGTGGAGGTCCTTGATCCATTTGGAGTTAAGCTTGGTACAAGGAGATAAGAATGGATCGATGCGCATTCTTCTGCATGCTGACCTCCAATTGAACCAGCACCATTTGTTGAAAAGACTATCTTTTTTCCACTGGATGCTTTCAGCCCCTTTGTTGAAGACCAAGTAACCATAGGTGTGTTGGTTCATTTCTGGGTCTTCAATCCTATTCCATTGATCCGCTTGTCTGATATTGTACCAATACCATACAGTTTTTATTCCCTCTGCTTCTTGAAACAGGATGTAACTATGCCTCCCTGGTTGCCTTGGGACTTGCTCTGTACACCAGGCTGGTCTTGAACTCACGGAGCTCCACCCACCTCTGACTCCGCCCCCAGCCTTGCCCATTTTCTTTATGGTCTACCTTCTGTACTTGCGTTGGTCCTCTTCTGTTTGTTTACCAACAATGTAGCTATGTGAAAACCAGGTCAGTGTAGCCATGTGAAAGAGTATGGAATGTTTGGTAGACAAGTAGCTGCTAAAGCCTCTGATCCTAACAGCTGCTTCAAAATAAAATGTAAAAAAATAAAATAAAAAAAGAAATGCGCCACGCGATAGGATTTTTTTTACTTTTACCAAATTAATTTTTACCTAGTATAGTGTTTTTATTAATTAATATTAATTAGTAATTAATATTAATTAATTAATATTTGAGAAATTTGGACAATACACCCTGGTAGAAAATCTGAACACCAGCTTTTGGAACCTTAAGTAGTAAGCTCAACTGCTTGTTTCAGTTTGTATCAGTGATGACTTTGAAAAATGAGATCATCTCCTCTCTTCCTTCCCTCCCTGTCCCATCCTCTTTTCTGCCCTTCCCTCCCCTCCCCTGTTCTGTCCTGTCCTCCCCTTCTCTTAGCTCCTCCCCAACTCTTTCCCTCCTCCCCTCCTCTCTCCATCCCCTTCCCTGTCTCTCACATCTCCCATCCTCTCCTCTATCTTCCTCTCTCTCCTCCCAGTTGTCTCTTTTATTCCCCCTCTCTCCTTCCCTTCTCCCTTCCTCTTTTCCTCTTTTCTTTCTCTCTGTGTGTCTGTGTTTGTGTGTCTCTGTGTGTCTGTATTCCTGTGTGTCTCTCTGTGTGTGTATCTGTCTGGGTGGATCTCTCTCTCTCTGTATCTCTGTGTGTGTCTATGTGTAGTGCCTCTGTGTCTGTGTGCGTACGTGTCTCTGTGTGGGTGTGATTTCACAATACAGCCTGGCCTACAATGTCAATGCTCCTCTTTCTAAGCCTGTCTGTTGCTGGGATTGAAGTATGAGTCAATACTCCCTGATTATTTCTGTCTTCTAACAACTTGTATATTCTTATTAGGACTGGTCCAAATGCACATAAATATTTAATGCTAATAAAAACATTGTCTCATGTTTTTCTTGCAAGAAGTGCCATCCCTGAACTACCCTAATATTTCCTGCTCTTAATAATACAATGTCAAGAAGGTCATTTAAAAAGTAGCTTCATTTTCATGAGCATGCAGAATTTAGTTTTCCTAATAGCAACTATGAACTGCAACCATGATTGATTTTAGCTGAAAATAACTTCAGTTTTTACTATGTTATATACAGAACACCCAAAGGACTGCCCATCAATTAGCAGAGACAATAAGATATAAACTTGCTATATAGACCAGGCTGGACTTAAGCTCACAGAGCTTCCACTTGCCTCTGTCTCTGTCTAGAGCAATGGTTCTCAACCTTCCTAATGCTGCAACCCTTTAATACAGTTTCTCATATTGTGGTAATCCCCCAACCATAAAATTGTTTTCATTGCTAGTTTATATCCATAATTTTGTTACTCTATGAGTCATAAGGTAAATATACGTATTTTCCTATGGTTTTAGGTGCCCCCTCTAAAAGGGCTGATTGACCCCCCCCCCAGGGGTCATGATCCACACGTTGAAATCCATTTGTCTAGATCATAGATATGGGATTTGAAATATAAAATACCTATATCATTAAAGGATAAATTATAATTAGTTTTCATTCATTTATATGTTTCTTCTCTATACAAAATAAAGTGTTACTGTGCATTTGATATTTTTAAAGCTGGCTTTCCCTGCAGGAGGGTATCTTACTCACACAGCTCACATGGGCTTTCACATTGCATAGATGGAGCTGAGCAGCGGAACAATGGCCATGGTTATCAAAATTATCATGTATGCTAAGAATTGCCTTGCTGTTCTTGTTGGAGACTGGTTCTGCCAGTCACATGACTAACATCTGGAGGTCCCACGAGGTAATAACTACCAGTAATTTGTGGTGTTCAGAGCAGACATGCTAACAGGAGAGGAAGGATAAATCCCATGTCTTCTCAAACACTCTCAGACTTATGGGCTCATCATTGCCTTTGAAAAGACTGAAGGGTCAATAACTATGTTCATCATCATCAAGCAAACCTGCAGAGGGCACAGAAGTGCTCAGCAGTGGAATCCTGCGGTGATTCTATCCACCCAGGGCAAGGTTTTCAGGTTGGCCCTGGATGCAAACACAGACATGTCTTTCATTCTGACAGTCAGTGCTTTGTGATAAAATGTGCAGAGCACATTTATCTCTCAGGATGTCATTTGAGAGACTTGTTCATTTCTGAACATAGAGGAGAACAATACTGTGATAAAAAATATTCAGCTAGTCTCTGACCCAACCAACACTCACCATCTGAGCTGTGCTCTGCAGACCTCTCTGGCATCTCTGAGAGTGTCTATCAGAGACATCTCTCTGGGGATTTCCCTAACACAGAGTTCACTAATGATGGCATGTTCCCCTTCTGTCCTTATGATCTTCTGTGCATGCCCTGCGGCATTTCAAAGATAGCTGTGAGGGGAAGAAAAGAAGAGAGTGGGACAGAAAATGCCTAGCTGTTTTCTGTCCCATTAACCAGGAGGCAGGGACCCCATGATGAAAATGTTGTGGAAACCAGTGTGGAGGTGCCTCGGAAGATTTAGAATAGAACTACTAAGGCTAGCCAAATGGCTCATGGGTAAAAGTTCTTGCCACCAACTCGGCGACCTGAGTTCAGTTCCAGGAGCTACAGGGTGGCAGGAGAGAACTGATTCCTGCCTGTTGTTCTCTAACCACACCCATCATGGCATGCACTTCACACACACACACATTCACATACCAGCACAGGTACACACACAGGCATATAACACAATAAACAAAATAAAATTAAATAAAGAACCACTATGTGATCAAACTGCTGAGTATATATACCCAAAGGAATCAAAGTTTGTACATAGACACCTGCATGCCCATGTTTGCCACAACAACCAAATCATAGTAGCATCAGGATAGGTGCCCAAGTATAGACACATGTCTGTGTACACATCTGGCACATGCACACAATGGGATATCGAGACGCAATGAGGGATTGAATCACATGGTTTCTAGGGAAATGGATAGAGCTGGAGTTCATCCTGTCAAGTGAAACAAGATAAATTTGGAGAGACAAGTATCATATGTTTTCATTTATAGAGAGCCTGAATAGCTGGAATGAACATTGAAGTAGGCTATTAGGGAAGAAAGGAGACCAGGGGCATGGGCAGGGAAGGTAAGAAGGAGGGGCAGAGAATACGACCGAAGTTTATTTTATGCATGGATGGAAACAATCTGATGAGTTTTAGCATTTTCTTCATTCACTACATATTGTGTTTTTTGTTTTTTTTTTTTTAAAGTAAGAACAAAACCCAGTTTTTCTTCTTTTAACTGGTGGCCTCTCTTGGGGTGAATAAGCTGTCCTTTATGGTCAGTGATTGTGAGGGTCATGTCAGTTACTTTTGAACAGGAAGACAAGATTGTAGTGTGTTTCTATAGCCTTTACTTCCAAGGACACTATTGGTTTTAATTACTGGGTTTTGTTTAGTTTGGTTTAGTTTAGTTTAGATTTGTTTTGTTTTTTACCTCTGGTTGACTAAATCTCTTCCTCACAGATGTCCCTACATTGGCCATTGTGACATGGCTGAGGCTCCTATCTTACACACCTGTCCCCTCACCTCTGCACCCTTCCCCCATGGCCAAAGTCCCCAACAATCTCCCCCAGCAGCCCCCACATGCCGTTGCTTGAGGAAGGAGCTAATGCCCTTCGCACACTTCTCCCCGTTCCTGCTGTTTGCAGTTGAGCCACAGCTCTCTGAGGTCAGTAGAATTGTGTAGCTATGAACATCACCTAATTTCAAATGGGTGGAAATTACCATTACAGTGCTTCAACACTGGCACTTACACAGCATAACCAGTAATGCAAAACATGCCCGTACTTACCATCTCCTAAATGTGGATAGCCCAAGTGTCAAAACATAACTCATTAACCATTCCTTCCAACAGAAAGTTGGGATCTGGCATGAGTGTTCTAGAGATGATGTGGAACCCAGGTAAAGTGGCCTTTCTGTTGTCTCTCAACTGTTCTGTACTTCCACTCTATAACTAACCTTAGTTATCATTACTTGAAGATTGGTTAAATATAAATCAAGTTGGCTAAGCTGTTAGTAGAGTGGGCTGCTTCCCAATTATGTCCTATGCTGTATGTTAAGTTATAGTTGACAAACATGCACTCTTAAAGGACCTCTATTCTTTATAAATGTTTCTTTATGATGTAGAGAGAGCTAAGGGGGAGGCGCTATTCATTGGCGATGGGGCAGTGAGAAGATGGCCCTATGGATGATGGCCCCATACACCCTGTGCATCTGAGCAGCACCAATCTGACTCAAGGAGAATGTGAAGTTGGGAGGATGCTGGGGTTAGTGGTCCCAGGAGGAGATGCAGGAGGATAATAGGGGATGGATATGATCACAATAAATGTATGAAGGAAGAGGTGATGGACACAAATGTTGTAAACAGGAAAAGAAAAAAGAAACTGCATGATGAGAAAAGGATACAATTTTTATTGTCTGCTTAATAGTTGCCGATTGTTACAGACACCGAAATTGTTAAGTTTACTATTTCTAGGGTATTTTCTGCAACATTAAAAATATAGTAGTGAGAATGGGTTTGTTCCTGAGAGGCATCCACCAGGTGCAGGATTTGCATCTCTATTTGAGGAGAACGTGGTCCAGTAAATTAGAGAGATTTAGAGAGATGTTATTAAACAAGAGAGACAATGTCACACAGCTCACGTCACTGTCATCTTCAGTTGCACACTCAAACACCTCTGGGAACTTAACAAGGTTTGTTGTGCAGAGGTTTTTAAATATAATTTGTTATACTCATCCCTCTGGTGATTAGAGTACCTTTTGGAAGTATATATCCCCAATATGGAACAGGAATTATCACAGGATTTGGGCCACCCAAATGGCCCTCTACCCAAATGCTGGTCACATCTTTCAAAATTTCCACTACACATCTCTGGAATATGTATTGTTATGGTACAATGGATATTTGGGAATGCATTGCTTTAAATCCATTGAAAACTTTATTCAATCTATGAAAATATAATCTCCACTGTTCCAATGCTTGGTATTAAGTACTGTTGGTGAGAGACCAGTAGGTATGGAGTTTATACTCAACAGGGAGATAAGTGGTAAGAAAAACCAGCATGGTGGGAATGATAAATACAAAAGGAGGGGACTGGGCAAGTTTTAGAGGTTCTAGGAGAAATAATTTGTTTGTAGCCGTGTAATATCAGAGAAATGTCTGATGCAGTAAACACCACAGTCCTCAGAATCAGTGCTGTAGTAGAAGTTATCAGACTGTGGGGTCCCAGAGAGCAGGGCTGTCCACATCCCCTCTTCCCACTAAAGCTTGGTATTTCTTTATGGCAGTAATACACTCTGTCATATCTCTTTGCCTCTTTTCCTTATTCTGGCTCTATCCCATCTTATCCCAAGCCCAAGAATAAAGCAATCCCCTCTCTGATTAGCTGGTGAGATCTTTCTATGATAATGGGATTGTTCTCTTGGATTTATTAAGCACGTGTGGCTTAGAGATTGTCCACTTGTCCTAGATGTGAGCTGACTGGATGTTGAATGGCTGACTCGTGAGGGACTGAATGTATTACATGGCCATCAGCTAGGAAACATAGCAGCCAAGTCAAACAGCAGGTACTGAGTGTACAACTTCATGTCAATTAAGGAGTGTTCTTAGCATAGTTATTTGAGTGTCGAGAAGCTGAACTCAATGTTCCTTGGAAGGCTCAAGCCCCGTACTTGGATGCCAATATTTAGGTAATTAGAGAGAGATCAGTCACTGTGTAGAAGGGACAGTCCTAGTTCTTCATGGATAAATAGAACATTGTGGCGTGTTTCCAACAATGTTCCTAGAAACGACCCCTCTGAGATTGAAAACAGCACTGAAAAAGTGATTCCATTTTATAAAGGCCTTACCACTCCTGACTACTTATACTATTAGTCCACAAGATGAAAAAAAAAAAAAAAACCCACACCATAGCTCCCTGTGCCTTGTAAGTCTGCTACTGTAGAGACTCTTTCTCACAGTATCTGCATCTCCATGTCTGTAAGTCTGGGCTGGGTTCAAAGACCCTTTGCCAGTTTCTGAGATGCTGTGAGGCAGAACTTTCACTTTTCAGCACTGATTAGCGCAACTCCCCAGCTGTGCAGCGCCACGCCCTGGAGTGCAGCTGAGAGGGAGCTGATATTATATTGGCTTAAATTTTTAGCTTTTATTTGGGAAGTTTTTTTTTTTTAAATTACATTGTGATGCTGTGACTTTGCCATTATATCCTGTATAGCACGGAACAGTAACTCAAGGGAATGATCATTGGTTTATTACATTTGACTCCCTTAAAGAAATGTTAACAGAGAAGAGAGAATGGTGAACTGAAGCAGGAAGTGCATTAACTAATTACCTAATGAGTGAGGTCACTGACTCCAATTCCTGAATATATCAATATATCAATGAGGACCTTGCCTGAAAAATATGTTCAAAGTTGTAAGCCAATAGATAAAAATGCAACAGAGTGAAAATCAGCCAAACTTTTTGACACACTTATCCCTGAAATCGCTTCAGAACTCCATGCCAGTTTTCAAACTGGAAGAGGAAGTTCAAAAGACAAAACAAGACTGATGTCACAGACCTCTGACCTGTCCAGAAAGAAAGTAGTTAAATGGTCACCACGGTGTGATACCTTTCAATAGCTAATGACATGTTCACAATTTTAAGATAGAAATTGAATCCCTCGCTTCTTCTCTGTTTTTAAGCACACCCTAAAATGTGGGACAAAAGGAAGAGGATCTTAAAACATGTGTCAATGTCCAGGGATGTAGGAAAGATATGTTTGGATAACGCTGTGGGTTTGTGTTAAGTGATAGGCTTAATAATCAATGTAGGGTCAGGTTTTCGACCATCTACTCAATGCTAATCACCATGCAACAGAAGAAAGGAGGAAGAGTCTGGAACAAGGCTTGCAAAAGATGCTTAGCTACTTGTCACAACAGTGGGAGTATAGAGCTCTGTGTCAAAACCCTGTGTCCGAAAGTCCATGCTGGCCCTGATAGACCAAAAGGAACTTCCAGTCTGGTCAGAATTAACCAGAATTAGAGTTGATTATCTTGAATGCTGGTTTGCACTTGTGCAATGCACACTAACAGAAATCTTCTAAGGCTTTGTTGAACGTTTTGATTATGGTAGTCATAATCTTTGTCTAGAGCAGTGGCTCTCAACCTTCCTAATGGTGAAGACTCTTTAATACAGTTCTTCATGCTGTGGTAAACCCCAAGCATAAAATCATTTTTGTTGCTACTTCATAACTGTAATTTTGCTACTATTATTAATCAGAATGTAAATATCTGATATACAACCCCTGTGAAAGGGTAGTGACCCACAGGTTGAGAATTACTGGTCTAGACAGAAAGATAAGACACAGGTTGTTAGGTAGATATTTCCCAAGGCATCATTAATTTTAATGCCAAATTAAAATTCTATTCTTTATAAATAAATTTGGAATGTTTAATGAAGCATACAGAAATGTGAGTTCTATATCTTGGCTCGTTTGATAGGTGGAAGAAAGGGTAACCATAAGCAAGAGTGCTGATCTACAGCACTGAGAGGCACGGGTTTGTGTTTGAGCAAAAGACTGGATCTGGAGAGATCAGAAAGAGGCTCACGGGTAACATGTAGCACTTACTCAACAGAAACAAAGAAAGGCTACTTCCCAGCTGGGAGTCCTGTGGAACAAAGTCATTGGTCTCCTTAACTAATCTTTTAGTCTGTACTATACTTGGGAAGACAGAGAAGCAAGCTAAACATTGAAATTCTCTATAAAATCAGGGCTGTTTGTTTTTAATATGGGAGTGACAGGTTCGGGCATCTAATGAGCTAGCTTCTAGAAAATAGAAATATATTTAAGGACAATATACAGGAGCATTGAAAGAAGCTGTGAGGAGAGACTCATTAGAATTCTGCTTCAGTAGACCAGAGGGGAAAGGAGAGGGTGCAGATGGAAACGGTCAAGGAAAGGTAGGACCCAGTGCACCTGGGGAAATTTAGAAATTAGCTGTAAAAGGAATCAAGAGGGCATAGTGCAGGAAAGAAAAGGAAAAGAAAGGAAATAAAAGAAAGGAAAGGAAAGGAAAGGAAAGGAAAGGAAAGGAAAGGAAAGGAAAGGAAAGGAAAGGAAAGGACAATATGGATATAATGCATTAAGTTTTTGATTTATTGTTTCTGCCAAAGAGCAATTGAAAGTGGGAAATGAAAGTTGGAGCCTAAACTAATGGTGGAAATAAAATGTAGCAGTCATTAATCTCAGCTGAAAGGCATTCCTAGGAAGAAAAGCTGCCCAGGGGAACAGTAACAGGTGGAGGAAGGCAGAGGGGTTGAGCTGTCATGAAAGCAGACAGCTGTCTTGAGAAGTGGGAACAGCTGGTAGGTTGCTGTAAGTGGGAGAACTGGGGCCACTTACTGGATTTGGGAGCTGGAAGCAAGGAGAACTAGAGGGCTTTGAAAATTTGATTCAGTACAGCAGTCAGATTGCAACCCTAGATAAAGTCTGTGAGTGAGCAGTGTGCACAGCAAATACAGTTGTGGCTTCAGTGCACATAAACCCAGGAAAGCGGCGAGGCTACCATGTTCATTATTCATCTCACCGCTGGGACAAAATTCTACAGGAAACAAAAATAATGAAGGAAGGATTTATTTTGGCTCCCACTTTGAGGGTACATTCCAACAAAGAAGGAACTTGGTGGCAGGAGCTTGAGGCAGCATTGCATCTATAGTCTGGAGGAATAGAGATAAATGCTTGTGGCTAGATAGCTCCCTCCTTTTTATTCCATTTAGGACCCAAGTCCAGGGACTGATGCCACAGTCCTTCAGAGTGGGTCATCAGTCCTAAAGGTCTCAGTCATTCCTTCACAAAGATTAATCCCTCACAAGATGCCCAGAGACTAACGTAATAAAATCAACCCTGGCAGCTGGGCATGAGGCTTGTCTCCTAGGTGACTCCAGATCTGGTCCAGGTAACAAGAGTTCATGGCCACGGAGAAGAGAGAGACACAACAGTGACAAGGAAGGACTCACAAAGGAGGGAGTGGGAAGTAGGGGTGAAAGCAACAGGGGTCTTCTAAGCTGCAAGGGTTACAAGTGTTTTATAGCTCTTGTATGTATGAGACCAGCATTCAAGAAGCGGAAGTCAAGCTTGGGCTATCTGGGGGGTTTGAGGACAGCTTAGGCTATATAGTAAGATCCTGTCAGTGAGAGATGGCAGATGGCTCTATCATCTATCTACGTATCTATGTATCTATCTGTATGTATGTATGTATCTATCACCATTTATCAATCTACCTATTACATACCTATCATCTATTGATAAATCTACCAGCCTACCTATCTATTGTTCATCTATCGATCTAGCTATCATCTATCATCATTACCTATCTATAAATATATCTACCTACCTATCATCTCTCTATTGATCTACCTCCCTCCCTCCCTAATATCTATCTATCTATCTATCTATCTATTATCTATCTATCATCTATCTGTCATCATCATTATCTATCCATCCATCTATCCATCCATTCATTGTCTTGCCTGAGAAGAAAAGAAATGGAAAAGAGGTTGATGACTTAAGAAAATCAAAGGATTGAAGAAAAAGTAGTCAAGAGAAAGAACCGATACTCCCTAATCATGAGTGCATACAGAAACTGCAATGAAGGTAATCTACATTGTCCTCAAATTCATAATGAAAAGAGAACTCGAACCAGAAGGAATACAGAATTTGTTGTTCCTGTATTGGAGACTGTAAATGTGAATGCTGAGAAGAGGCAAGGTGCTTGGTTTAGATGCAGGGTTGCCATTCCCACAGTCACAACTCTGACCCATAATTGTTATTGTCTGAAAGAACTGTAGGGATGGAAATGGAAAGGAACCTGAGGAAAAGAAGGTCCAGCGACAGGCCCACAGTGGGATCCAGCTCAAGGGGAGGTCCCAAGGCCTGACACTATTACTGAGGCTATGGATCCCTCACAGAAAGGGACCTAGCATGACAGAACTCTGGAAGACCCAACAAGCAGCTGAAAGAGTCAGATGCAGATATCTGCACCCAACCAATGGACAGAAACAGCTGACCCTTTTAGTTCAACAAGGTAGTATTGGGGAAAGGCTGGAGGAGACTGAGGAGGAGGAGGGTTGACCCTATAAGAGGACCAGCAGTCCCAATTAACCTGGACCCCTGATATCTCTCAAACACTACACTACCAACTGGGTAGCATATACCAGCTGATATGAGGCCCCCAACACATATACAGCAGAGGACTGCTCGGTCTGGTCTCAGTAAGAGAAGATGCACCTAATCCTCAAGAGATGGGAGGCACGGGGAGTTTAGAGGTCTGGTGGGGAGGGGGTTGTAGATGGGGACATCTTAGTGGAGACAGGGGGCCAGGGAGGAGGTATGAGATGTGGAACAGTCAGAGAGTGGACCAGGAGGGGAATGGGGTTTGGACTATTATTGTGCTGTGTACTCTCTACAAGGAAAGAATTAAATCAAAAAATGGCAAAGATGCAGGGCTTTCTAAACAGTTCTAAAACAGCTGCTATAATAGTTTCTGAAACAGTTTGGTGTGGAGAAGATATTGAGAGAAGCAGAAGAACAGGAAGTGAGGTTTGAAAAGGGACACAGAGACTCATAGGAGGGAGAGCAAGAGCCGCATTCCAAGGCTTCCTCTGGGAAGGTATGTGTGCTAGGTCAGATTAGCAAGGGCAGGATAGGAGGCTGATCTGTGCTTAACACCAAAGAGGAAGAAGACACTGAAAGAGTCTTCATGAACCATGAGAAAAGACATCTGGATCCAAAGCAAGTGAAGTGACCAATTGCAAAGCTGTGTGCCTCCGTTAAGGGAAACAGATGTATCTCCCTAAGAATAGACAGTAGGAAATGGTCTTATAGAATGACAGTCTTCTACTGTGACCGAGACTGGAACCACGAGGGAACACTGAGCTGGGGATGTCACAAGGTGCGTACTGCTTTTGACAGTTATGTGACAGAAACCCCAGCAGTCATTGCAGTGCTGTGAGGCTCATCAAAAGACTCAGGCAGTGAGGTTAATGGAGACAGCTTCAAGCAAGAGAAGGCAGCATGAAGGTATAGGGAGATGACTCAGTCTTTAAAGTGCTTTCTGGACAAGCATGAGGGTTTGAGTTTGCACCCTCTGCAGCCTTGGAAATTCTAGATACCTGTCATCCCAGCACAAATGTCTACAGCTCAGGGGCCAGCTGTTTCAGCCATCAATAAATTTCTGGTTCAGTGACAGACCTTGACTCAAAAATATAAACATAAAGTGGAGAAATAATTGAGCGAGGAAACATCTGAACTGGACCTCTCTGTCTCTGTCTTTCTCTGTCTCTCTCACACACAAATACACACAAACACACACAAACACATTCATCACACATATATACATACACATATATTGCACATATACACTACATACATGCATGCAAGTATGTGTGTGTGAGAGAAACACACACACACAGAGAGAGAGAGAGAGAGAGAGAGAGAGAGAGAATCTTTTGACTGAAGACTGAAGAAACAAGAGAGCCAAGGAGGGAAGGGCTTCCCCCTGATGCTGCTTGTTTGTGCTATGGGAAAAGATGCCTCGCAGGAAGTCACAGGATGTGTAAAGCACACAGAGTTTCTGTCATGTTTTGTTTAACTACACTTACATGCAGAAAAGCCTTAGGCTGTGGAGTGAGGGTCAGTAGCTGACTTTTTTAAGGCATAGAGAAGACAAGGGTTGGTCCTTTGGAGTAGTGGACTCTGGTGAGCAGATTCTGTGAACAATGGCTGTGCTCCAACCGAACACTTTCAAGAGACGATAATAGGAAAAGACCATTTAATCACACCTTGATTTTTGTTCAGCCACAGCTGTGTGTGAGTAGCAACCACCCTGCAGAGGACGCTGCCTTTGATTGCCAAGCTTAAAAATTTTGAAGGCATTTTTCTTCTTCCTTGTAAGTTAAAAATCAGGGTCTTTTCCTGTGTTTATCCAGGAGAATATACTCAACAGGGTATGCATGGACTTGATGAAAACTGTTAATTAGTTAATGATTCCTGCTTACTCAGGTTTTGGGGAAAATGTGGATGAATGGATATTTTAAATGAAATTTACTATGCAGTAGATTTATAACTGGACCAGACAAGATTGATGAGCAGTTACTAAGAGTAGGGAAGACAATTTCTGAAATAGTTCCTTCATGTAGGAAATATGACAGACATTTATCAATTTTTCCCCTAAAATATTTCCTTTATTTTCACAGAACTAGAACGTGACAGTTTCATTCACAAACCTAGGGACTAGAACCCCGAAAGCCAAGTGTCAGCTGGTCCCTCCTGGCCCCAAAGACCAAGTGTACAGATGCACGTTCTCTCCTTGCACAGGCCATGATGCTACAGGGATTACGCATCACGGCAGTGGCTGCATCTGTAGTCACGTCATACTCTTCTCTGTATCTCGGGTTCTTCCGCATCTCTGCGCCCAAACCTCCGCTTGCTTTTCATAAGGACCCCATTCATCTGATGCAGCTCCTCCTCTAAATCCTAGATCACCTCTACTTGAGATTCCCAATCTGCTTCCATTAGCAAAGACACTGAACCTATCCAAATAGTGACCGATTTGTGGTATTTGGGCATTTGGGAGAGAGGCATCCATTTGAAGGACACGGACAGTATTCAACTCAAAACAAGTGGTGATTAAATGTCTCAGACATGTATTATTTTAATTTGAAAACTGTCAGCCAGACCAGCTGTAAAGAGAAGGGCTTGCTGGAGAGAGAGGCCAAGAAATGTGGAGGCCCCAGGATGTAATACAGGAAGTGGTCTGGCGGGGAGTCCTCCCTTGGGATCTTTGTGTCCCAGAGAGGATTTACCGGATAAACTTGCAGCAAGCTCCTTGGCCTTGTGTGTCTCCACGGTCTCCTGACTTTTTAATAAATGTGAAAGAATAAGCAAGCCACACCCTGAAGGCTAAAGCATAACGTTTCATATTCTAGACAGGACCAAAGAAAGGATGCAATTCATATTCAACTTTCTACTCAAAAGCTGTCCTCCAGTAGCCAATATGGAAGCAGCACATAACACTAGTGCCATAGGCCTGCACGTGCTTGCCGAATCTGCAAAGCCAGCAGGTACACTAGGATTTGGACATTTGTGGGAAATATGGAGCTCAAGTTATCTGTGGCTTCCTGAGTAGAGGAGAGTGTTTTGTCAACATCTGTTTATTTCCAGGCGCTGCCTAGGAAGTCGCTGGACCAGAAAACAGAAAGTTTCACTAAACCCTGGCTCTGAAGTCACGTCCCAGCCACACCTTCGATGAGCGTCCTTATTCTTCCCTAGAAAATTTAGTTGAATGTGATTCTTTAAATTCTTTTATGTGTGTGTGCATGCACATGGGCAATCTTATCCCAGTACATCATGGAGGGGAGAGGACAACCTTCAGGACCGGGTTCTCTCCTTCCACCACCTGGCTCCACGGAGAGGCTTCTGGTCATCTGGTTTGGCAGCAATTACCACTCCCCACTGATTCTTAATCCCAGCGGGGGGAAGTGATTCTTATGAATAATACTAATACATTTGTACACTGTTTATAACTTGTAATCCTCTTAGACATCTCTTAAAACCTCTTCAATAGATCTCCACATAGTTCTAGGCTATAAAATTGGTTTATAAAGATTAAGCAATCAATTTAAATCCATGGTGGCCAGCTTATGGATTCAGTTTAAGTTTTCTGTCCTATATTTCTTGCTTTATGAATCATGAAAAGGGGGAGGTATTAGTGGGCACATACTAATTGTATCTCAGTCTTCAGTGCTATGAAAAAATCAAGCTAAGCATCCAGTATGAGAAGCAGAGTGGTTTCGCAGCCAGAGGCCGGGCAGTTTAGCCCCCACGCCCTCGCCTGATCTGGAAAGAGATGCTCACCGTTCTGACTGTTCACAGAGTGGATCCGCCTCTTCCCACTCAGGTGCTGTTTCAAATGAAGGAGCTCTGAGCTGGAACACACAGATCCTCCTGCCACTCCGTAAGATTCCATTTCCACGAGACCGGCAACTCTGGCTCGTGGAGCAAACATGTTTGCATAACGTGCTGGTTGCCATGTGTTTGGGGGGATGTTCCCATATGCGACTGTTGACACAACAGCGACGTGGCTTTTAAATGTTGAGACTATGAAAATGTAATGTGATTGGACTTGGACAGGGGCCTGAAACAGACCACCCGTTGTATTTATTTTGCTGCCAGGCGGGTCAAACAACTTCACTCATTGAACTTTGAAGCTTCTTGATGGGAATACTTCACATTTTCATTTTAAATACATGCTGGGTTGTACTGACGTATTCATCTTGAGAACTAGATTTTGGTTCATATTTTTTTTTTAACTTTTGTCAATCGGATTTTAATGATTTATTTTGGAACACAATTTGTCCTGTGGAGTTAGGGGAAAGGGACTTGGTTAAAGCTTGCCTTCAGGATTTGTTCAGGCCTCAGAACAGTGATGGATTTTATAGCCCGAGTCAGTTCACCGGCTCTCGTGGCTAGGATATGCGCTGATTTCTTTCTGTTCTTTCATAGAGCCCAGTTCTATGCTCTCTCCATATGTCTGACAGACTGGCATCACACATCAGCGATTAGCCTGGGGTATGGCATGAAATGGGCAGTCAGGAAAGGCTTGCAGAAGATTTTGTGAAGTGTGTGGTCCGTATCAGTAACATAAGTAAAGCTCCTTTCCCAACTGCTCTGTTCTCTTGGTTGCATAGATAGGCACTGCTCAAGTCTTACTGAGACTAAGACAATTGTAAAACACACATGGCATGTCTCATGTAGTGATAACTAGGTGTCACCACCATTATGTAGCTATTATGTGAGTTTCTGTCACTATTACAAACATCTCAGGTCATTATCTTGAAAAAAAAAAGTTTATTTGGCTCACCATTTTGGAAGGTTCACCCATGGTTGCTTGACTTTTTCTTTGGGAGATGTGATGAAGCATAATACCTCATCTCATTGCCAGACAGCAAAACAAGCAAGGCACAATAAACGATAAAATGGCAAATGGAAGGTCCTGTGTTCCTCTTGTCATCTTCCAAGGCCTCTTAGTCACTCACCTAAAGACCTCCACTGAGGCTACACATCTCAAATGTCCCATCATATCTCAGTTACATCACCACGAGGACTAAGTCTTTGGTGGATGGAACCCTGGAAGACAGACAAGACCCTGATGTATGGGAGAAGGGCAAGTGAGTGGGCCATAGTCCTTCCTGTCCCAAGAAGCTGAAGGAAAGCGCTACAGCGGTGGTCCGGGCTATCCTTCTAGGCCAAGCCTAAGAGAGGGATTGCCCTATTGCTCCAGAAATCTCACAAACACCACTCCAGGCCCATCAAGATGACACAGTATAGAGTCACTATTTTCACTTTCCTTCTGTTTTGGTAACTCTTGTATAACTTGATTCAGCACTCACATGTATAAGAAATTCTCAGTTCTGACACTCCAGTCGCCCATGGTGAAGAAAAGCACAATTGACATTTCTCATAAACTGTAATCTTCCTCTTAGGTCCACATGAAATTCTCAATTTGCCTCATGAATCTTCAAATTCAAATCCCAGGGCACTTCAATTTCTGTTCCCTCATACACTGAAACCTCGAGTCCCCTGAGTGACAGTCTTTGCTCATTTCTCAGGTTCCATACATCTTGTTTATAGAGTCAAGAGCTCTCATTTGGAACTTTCCATTTAGGTTCTCTAAGCTGGCAGGCCAATGACCATAAGAATCTACTGATCTCTAATTTTTAGCACTGTGATTAGAAGTATATGACATCACACACTCGTTCAAGGCATTAAAGGCAGATTTGCATGCTTGTGTGCTGTGATGGCTATTTTTTTTTTTGCTTGTCAATTTAACTATATCTGGGATGAACTACAGTCCAGAAATGGAGGGCTCATATAATCTGAATCTTAAGGCAGGAAGAGAGATCCAAGTTTTGATCTGGATCAACACACACACACCTTTAATCCAGATCTTGAGGCATAGTGGCCATGCTTATAAAGATCTATAATGAAAAGGAATTAAAGAAAAGCTTAGGTCCATGTGTCATGGTACATGCCTTTAATCCCAGCACTTAGGAGACACAGACATGCAGATCTCTGAGTTCAAGGTTAGTCTGGTCTACAGATCAAGTTTCATAACAGCCATGAGTAGGCAGAGAAGGAAACCACTGAGAGCAGAAAGCTGCTGAAGATGTAATTGAACAAGGAGACCACACTCCAGCCCCAGAAAACAGAAACTGGCAGCTTCAGCTACATGGTCCAGCTTCATCAAGATATCTTCCTCTGTGACTAGGAAAAGCTGCTGAGGCCAGATATGTGGCAAGGGTGTCCCTGCATGAAGGCCAAGAGAAGCCATCTCATGAAGTAACGAAAGTGAAGCCCGGACTTCATTGGGGACCTCAAGATGTTAGAGATGCCAGAGTTGTGGGATACCTGCCACATGCAAAGCTGCTGACAGGGAATGAAACCAGCCAAAGAAAAGACACGTGCTGCCGTCAGCGAAGTTGGAAGGATCTGAAGAGCATTTTGACATCAGACGTGGAGATACAGAGTTTGGAGTTTGCCCAGATGGTTTTCAGTCTTGCTTCGGTCCACAGTGTTTTCTCACTGTGCTCTCTTCCTTATGTTTGGGAACAGTATTGTATGTCCTGTGCCATGATATGTTGGAAGTATGTAATCTGCTCTTTGATTTTTTTTTTTTTTTTTTAGGGAATTGCAGTTAAGAGATGGCATGAATCTCAAAAGAGGCTTTAATCCTTGGACTTTTAAACATTGTTGAGGCTGTGATAGACTATCAGGACTTTGAAATTAGACTACATGCATTTTGCTACAAGCCTGTGGGGCCAGGGAGTGGAATACGGTGGTTTGAATAGACATGGGCATCACAGACTCGTGAGTTTGAATGCTTGGCCTGTGGAGAGTGGCACTATTAGGAGGTGAGACCTTGTTGGAGGAAGTGTGTGATTGTGGAGGCAGGCTTTGAGGTCTCCTATATATGCTTAAGCTACGCTCAGTATTGAGACAAGTTCCTTCTGCTGATTTCAGATCAAGACACAGAACTCTCAGCTCCTTCTCCAGCACCACGTCTGCTTATATGCCACCATGTTCCCACCACGATAACAATGGACTAAACCTCTGAAACAGTAAGCCAGCCCCAGTTAAATGTTTTCCTTTATAAGGGTTGCCTTGGTCATGGTGTCTCTTTATAGCAATACAACCCTAAGACACATGGCAAGTACTTAATTGACAGGGTTTAGCCCTGAAGTTTCAATTTTTAATAAGCATGCATAAAGCTCTAACTGGCATTCTTGTGATGGGCTTCCAGTAATGTCTTCTTTGACCTTGCTATAAAAAAGTAGATCTGGAAATATAGCTTAAGAGGAGAGTGCCTGCCCCGTATACACAAATTCCTAGCACTTCAGCAAAAGAAAAGAGAAAAAGAACCAGAGATCAAAATAAGTTCTGTAACAGAAGGCAGCTGAGTGATGAGAAGTCTGAGCCTCAGCTTCAGGGTTTCAAGTCCAGGGTACTTTTTGACAGGTGTGTGGGTAGGCCTCAAACAGGCTCTGATTTGACAACTCTTTATTAAAACAAAACAGACAATAACCAAAAGGTTTCTGATGCCATCTTCCCACTGTGGTGTGTCATGTGAATAATATCTACCTGCGCAGTGAAGTATTTTTAATCATATTATACAATATATTTTAAAATTATTTTTTGTAAAAGACAAAGCTAATAACAATAACTTACCAATGTTCTAGAACTCTGTTCTCCCTATTTAGAACTGGGACCTCACAGAATCTAATTTTAATAGGGTGGAATGATTTATGGAGACGGGGACGTAACAGTTCTCAATGATTATAAGTGGAGGACAGTATACTTCCATCCCTGGTGCCTTATTTTCTGCAACACCTTGGGCCAGGAATGTTTACTACATAAAGTGCTCAGGCCTGTTCCTGTAATTTCCTTTGCTGTAATCACACACACAACCCCCTCAACCCCTTACATTTTCCACTCTACTTTGATAAAAAAAAAAAAGAAATAATCAAGACTTTTCTTTGTGAAAAACAGATGGTAGACTTTATGCTATGGATTGAAAAATGACCTTTTTGTTCTTTGTCTACATAGTATACATACCTGGTTCATCTATCTTTAATTCGCGGGAGAGTTGCTGAGTTTCCTTTGGATTGTTCTCATTCAGTGTGCTAATCCTCTGTTTTTACATTTCTTATACAGAAATTACATATGCATCTAAGCCAGGGGATTTTTTTTCTTGTTTTCTTTTCCCTCTGATCTGCAGTGGGAAGCAGAAGGAAAGGAATGCTTTCAGACCCCAGGTCTTGTTTCCAAAGGATTTTTCAGAAGCACCAGGGATGGACTAAAGTTCAGTCATGGAGGAGGTGGTGGGACTGAGCAGAGGACAAAGCAGTGTAAGCAGTTATCCTTACTGATTACAGAGTCAGAGAGGCTGAGATCGGCAGCTGCTGGAGGAAGTCCATGAGGAAGAAACAGAACCAGGAGTGAGTTCTAATGGTCTAACCACCGAGGTGCCAGCCATCTTACTGAGAGAAATGACGCTCTGCAAAGTGATAGATGGCAGAGAACAAACAGCCGGTGGTCATCATGTCGGGCCATTAAACACCTAGTCGTGGATCTTAGGGTACGTTCCCCAAAGCTGACAGAGGGAGGAAATAGAGCAGTCTAGTCCCATGCCATATCTATGATGTGGAGTCAGGCGAGAATAATCAACTTGTAAAAGCAGCCATTAAATCATTTTCTACGCATTCAAACAGACACCAGAGGAAGCCAGGTAGCAATTTTTGTCTCTGTCCCCTTCTCTCTGCACACACAGACTATAGTTGGTAGGGTGTGAACACGATTTCTAACGTGCTTTGCTTAATTCTCTGCATTGTGGCAGAGCAAGCTGAGCAGGTGCAGCCTTTATCCGTACAAAAACAAACAGAGCTGATGGGGTGCCGCTGAGCTTGGACTGCACAAGTGTTACAGCATCAAAGACTTACTTACATTCTCTAAAGCGAAAGTGACAAGAGCAGAGTGAACTATCAAAATAATTCCTCCCAGCTGCGAGATTTGGAGCAAGGCACCGTCAAAGGCAAAGTGTGCCCGGTCCAGTTAAGAGCTCCCTTGTTCTTGATGGAGTCTGAGTATTAAATGAAGACCCAGGATCTCTGGATTTGGGCTCCAGTTGTTTACCATAAAATGAAAGAACCCACAGAGGGTGTTCGTGAGGCTTTTGTGCTTCACGTTATTCTCCCCAAACATGTTGATGAGTTAAGTATAAACGAATCCAAAACATATGGTTCAAATTTCTGTGGAAATCCACAGGGCATATTAAGGGAATTAAAGGGAAACGTGTTAGGCCAAACATATTTAAGAATTTTACAAAACCCAAATCCAGCAAAATATTTGAACATTTTCTAGTGAGCCTGTTCCAGTTTATTCTTCTGTAACAGTGTGTTTTCTCAATTCCTTCACTGTCTCATTTTGATATGCTGTGTGGAGCCCAGATCATTGCAATGTATTACAATGAGGTTACCAATCTAGCTCTTTAATCTCAAGTAATCAAATTCATCACAGAATAATTCAAATATACTTAAAACCTTAGGGAATTTGGACCAATTACAAAGAAGCTAAAATCTGAACTGTTGAGGTTGAAGTTATTCAGTACATTGAATTTAAATCATTTTAAGGGAACATATTCTTTGGATTCATTTATCATTATTTAGTTTTGTTTAAAGCACTTTTCTTACATGCCTAGGGTTGAGGCAGATTTAAAAATAAATAAAGTATGTGGATCATGACTGCACGGAACATGCCCCTGTGTTAAGTTATTATAAAATTGGATGTATGTTATATTTTTAACCACACTTTAATTACATGTAGTACTGTAGGTTTTTTTTTTTCTTGGAGTTGGTTTTCTAAGGTAGGGAAGACTCTATTAGAGGAAATCTGTAGAAATGATGTAAATTACACAGTTAGTATTCATGTAACAGTATATTTCAGAAGATAATCATGTTCACTCTCAAGATATTTGGAAACTATCTTCCCTATAAATCCTTAATTCAGCATTTCTTCTAGTGGTCTTCCACGGGGCAAAGAAAACTGGGTTAACTATGCTTGGTTTGTCATTGGCAATTAAAGGTTTTCTGGTGACTAATTCTAATGTCACTAAAGCCTATAAAGGTGACTCTATACCAAGACTACCTGGGTATAGCTCAGTTGTAGCACATGCTTAGTAAGCACACGTGCCTGAATTAGATCTCCAACACCATGAACAGAAAGGGGGAACTCTGGAGATGCTTCATTTGTAAAGTAATAGCTTCAGGATCATGAAGACGTGAGCTTAGTCCCCAAGATCCTCATAAAAGCTTCGTGATAGCGATGCTCCCCTAGGATCCCAGGGCTTGGAGCGGCAGAAACAAGAGGATCCCAAGGGCTTGCTGGCCAATCAGTCCAGCCAAAATGGTAATCCTAGTGAGAGAGCCTGCCTCAAACACTACCTTAGACAGATAACTGCTACAGTGGATGGGCCACAAAATTAACATATAAAAGTAAGTAGCCTTTCTGTGTACAAATGACAAACACACTAAGAAATAGATCATATATAACATAATCCATTTACAATAGGCCAAAATACTTAACTTGGAATAAATCTAAGAAAGGAAGTTGAAAGACTCTCCAGTGAAAGTTAAAATCTCTGAAGAAATTAAAGAAGACACTAGATTGAAAGAATCAATATCATGAAAATGACTGAACTGCCAAATGTAAGGTATAGATTCAGTGCAATACTAATCAAAATTCTCATGACACTCTTCAAAGGAATATTTTAAAAAAATGGAAGTACAAAAGACCCTGGTTGAGCAATGTTAGACTGTGCAAGAAGAAGAAGAAGCTGTGCTATAGAGCTATGTTACTTGAAGCTACGCTATAGAGCTAAGCTTTGTGGTGGGTGAGAGACCTTCACCGTTCATTCTTCTACATGTAAGTATCCAACTTTCCAAACACCATTCCGTGAAGATACTGTTCTTTATCAATTGTGTATTTTGGCATCTTAAAAGAAAGAAAGAAAGAAAGAAAGAAAGAAAGAAAGAAAGAAAGAAAGAAGAAAGAAAGAAAGAAAGAAAGAAAGAAAGAAAGAAAGAAAGAAAGAAAGAAAGAAAAGAAGAAAGAGAAAAAGAAAAAATCCATAGGTAGCTGTAGTCACACAGGCTTACAAAATAGAATCTTTTATCCTAGTCTATTAATGCATGTGTTTG
Organism: Apodemus sylvaticus; assembly: GCF_947179515.1. Taxonomy (NCBI): domain Eukaryota; kingdom Metazoa; phylum Chordata; class Mammalia; order Rodentia; family Muridae; genus Apodemus; species Apodemus sylvaticus. Next base: position 93,661,677 of record NC_067483.1, read on the forward strand.
TTCTGTGCCAAGTTTATTTTGTTACTATATCTCTGTAGTATAATTTGTAAAAATGTATTCTTCAGTCTTCAGCAGTGTTTCTCTTACTGAGGACTGCTTTTCTATTTGGTATCTTTTGTGTATTCACATAGATTTAAGGTTTTTAATTCTGAAACAGCTACAGACAAAAGCAGAAAGTACACCACAAGACATGGGTAAAAGTAAAGACCTTTTGAATAAGATTCTGGTTGCCCAGGAAATATGACCAACAATTGACAAAATGGTGCTTTATGAAATTAAAATGGGTCTGTTTAGCAAAGGAAATAGTCAATTGCATGATACAACAGTCTACTAGATGGAAGGAGATCTTCACTAGCTTTATGAATGGCAGAGAATTTATATGTAGAACATACAAATAACCAAAAATCCAAACCTCAATAAAACAAATATCTCAATAGAAAATAGTCTATGGTACTAAAGTGTTCTCATAGAAGTAACAACAGTTATTAAACACTTATAAAAGGGTTCCACATTTTTACCATGGAAATACAAATTAAAATTACTTTGAGTTTCCCTCTCACACAGGAAGATTTAGCTTATATATTAGTTTCTATATGGCCTCTCCTTCCATCTTTAGCTTTCTGTGGACTTCCCTAAACTCTTACTGCTCCCTGCTCTTTATCTCCCTCTGCCTTTAAGCACTTTCTTCCCAAGTGTGCTCTAGTACCTCCTCCCTTTGGACTTCTGCCCACAAACACGCATATCTCAGCTCCTCTATCACTGTGGTGTGAGCATAGGAGGGGAATTAGCTGGGAAAAAGAAACTGTGTCAGCAGAAGTGCAAGGGGGTTTAGAGGTCACTGGAGGGTGAGTGGATTCACAGTGCATTTCGTACAAGCATGGTGTTGTCCAAACTTACAGATAAGGTGATTTATATACCTTGGGTTTCTATTCTTGCACAAACATCACAACCAAGAAGCAAGTTGGGGAAGAAAGGGTTTATTCAGCTTACACTTCCACATTGCTGTTCATCACCAAAGGAAATCAGGACTGGAACTCAAACAGGTCAGGAAGCAGGAGCTGATGCAGAGGCCATGGAGGGATGTTACGTACTGGTTTGCTTGCTTATAGAATCCAGGACTACCAGCCCAGGGATGGCACCAACCACAATGGGCCCTTCCGCCTTGATCACTAATTGAGAAACTGCCTTACAGCTGGATCTCGTGGAGGCATTTTCTCAATGGAAGCTCCTTTCTCTGTGATAACTCCAGCCTGTGTCAAGTCGACACACAAACCCACCTAGTACACACATGTAAGTTTCTTATACTTTACTCCACACAAGTGTACATTGGCCCAGGATTCCTGGAAGGACCAACTTCCTTTTCATTTCAATACTATATCAAAAGTAACATCATAGATTAATGATATCCATTAGGCAAGGTCCTATGATAGATACAGCTTCTGCATGTGAATCTCTTTAGGTGGCATATGTGGTAATTCAGAGACACAATGGACCAGGACCATTTCTCTGGAAGAAAACCAAGGCTTGGGTAATCTTCGGTGGAAGACTGTGCTGTGAGTAAGGGTCAGCCTAAATAGAGGGTGCTGTTCTAATAGTCCTAGAAAGCAAGACCAAAGGTCACACCAAAGTTTATTATTCTCTAGGTTTCGAGCCTCATGGGGTTTACCTGATTAGGTTGGGGACTTGCTTAGAACTAGCTACCCCTGTTTTTCTTTACTTTTCTCCCTTTTGGAATGGGAACATTAATCCTATGCTTGCTGTCACCACCCTATTTCAGAGTCACTCAATTTGTTTCACTCCACAGGCTCATAGCTGAAGATAAATGTGTCTTAGATGAATCATGCCCTTCTGTTATCCATGTCTAATTGAGGTAATATATAAATGAGAAGCTGGATCCAACATGAGGGTTGAAGTCAGAGCTGGTGAGATGGAATAGATATATTTTGTGCATAAAAAACAGTTGAGTTTTAAGAGACAATGAGGGATTCAAAGAATATGTGTAAATATGCTGCTACCTAGGTTCACAGGCAGGATTGGGATATAACACTAAGGTAATAGGGTTAAAGGTGGGAATAGAATGCAATAAATAGGATATAATGTAATAAAG